>NW_015176464.1:833847-901825 GCF_001447785.1 Gekko japonicus | reverse complement strand
CATCGTAAATGCACCAAACAATTCCTAAAGATTTTCCAAAACACTACTCTGTTGATAAATTGCAACAATTTGAATTAGCACCAGAGTTTTAAGAGCTCTCCAGCTGTCACCTGGAGACTGGCAACAGCTTGTCTGGAGTGTGGGCAGTATGGCATTGTATCTGTCTGAGGTCCCCCCTCTTCCTCCTCCTCCTCAGACCCCACCCTCAGCAGGCTTCAACCCTATGTCCTTTCCAGGCAACCATCAGCCAACCTTTATCTGCCTGTCTGTCTTAAGTTTTACATCCCCCCCCACAGCCTCTGCCTAGGGAAAGGGCAGTCTTTCCCTGCAGTGGGAACCAAAGCAGCTGACATCATTCTCCTCTCCCCCGTATGATCCGCACAACTACCCTATGAGGTATGTTAAGGTTGAAAGTGTGTGAATGGTCCATAGTCCCCCAGGCAGCTTTTAAAACATGAACCTGGGACCTGCACACCATCTGTGGCAGTAATGGGGTGACTGCTGGCACCTTTTCCTATCATTTTTTGCCTTGAGGTATTCTGCTTGTGGTGTGATCTGTTTTTTTTGTGGTGTGGCGTGATTGTGTTATTGGGTTTGTTTCTTTTAAAGAGGAAGTGATGTGTTGTGAGTGAGGACATATGTTACCTCAGAATACAGTAGTTCCCATATGCAACTGAAAATTCCAACTGCCTTGCAAGAAATTGCATGTAGATAGGCATCACTTTGGTGGGAAGGTAACAGCGTTCGGTGCACCCCGGTGTTTAGTCATGACAGCCACATGTCCACAGAAACGTCTTTGGACAGAGCTGGCTCTTCAGCTTGGAAACGGAGATGAGCACCGCCCCCTAGAGTCGGATTCAACTGGCTTTCGAGCAAGGGAAAATTTACCTTAAACTTGGAGGCTGTGGTTCTCCCCTTCACTTTACCTGTCGCAGGGCTCTTTTTGTAGCAGGAACTCCTTTGCATATTAGGTGACACACCCCTAATGTAGCCAATCCTCCAAGAGCTTACAGTAGCCTGGGGGCAACTTGCCAGGAGAATGCCAGTCCCATGTTACAGCAACTTGCATTATCATTCAATGCACCTGACAAAAGGAGGCTCCAAAGCTTGTACAACAATAAATGCACTAAGTCTGTAAGTTGCCACAATACTCTTCATTGCTCAATTGTACAAGACTGACTGTGACCATCAGCATTAAACATACACTGGTGGGGTCTGAACTGGCAGAGACTGAGACTGAAAGAGATCTTGGGGTTGTAGTAGAAGGTTAGGTGAAAACATCAACCCAGTGTGCAGCAGCGGTGAAAAGGGCAAACTCCATTCTAAGAATAATTAGCAAAGGGATTGAAAACAAAATATATACTCTCTTCCTTTCCACTTTTTTCCATGGCAATTTCTGTAGCTCACAGGTAGGAAAACCTATAAAAAATTTTACCCATAGAGCAAGTTGTTGTAAGTGACATAAAGGGCTTGTGCAATATGCTAATATAATTAGCAAAGGGATTGAAAACAAAATGACCAATATTGTAATGCCCTTGTATGGAGCTATGGTATGGTCTCATTTGGAATACTGTGTGTAGTTCTTGTCTTGGATCTCAAAAAAGATATTACAGAACTGGGGGAAAGTACACAGGAAGGCAACCAAAATGATTAAGGGAACGGCTAGAGGGTCTGGATGGGGCTTTTCAGTCTGGAAAAAATATGGCTAAAAGGAGACACAATAAAGGTATATACAATAATGCCTGAGGTGGAGAAAGTGGATAGAGAGCACTTCTTCACTCTCTTCCGTAATACTTGAACTCGGGGGCACCCAATTAAGTTGTTGGGAAATATGTTCAGGGCAGACAAAATGAAATATTTCTTTATTCAATAAGGAGTTTAAACTGTGGGATTCACTGCCAGTGGAGGTAGTGATGGTCATATCTATAGATAGCCACAGCTTCATGGAGGAGAGGTCCATCACTGGCCACTAGCCATATGAAGGAAGCCTCCGTATACATAGGCAGCAAACGTCTGCATACTAAGGCAGGCAGGGGAGAGCCTCAGCATCTATTAGCTGTTTGTTTGGCCATCCAGAGCAACTAGTTGGCTGTTGCGTGAAACAGTATCTTGGACTAAATGGATCACTGATCTACAGTCTCAAGTTCTTATCCTTTTGGCATCAATCTCTATGTTGAGCTTTATATGTACAAGCCAGCTCATCTCCAACTTCTAGCCATCTAAGTCTGAAGGCACTCTTCAGAAGACAACATACATCTATCTTAAAGCTAACTATCCATCATACCTGCTGGCATTTCCCGCCCCCCTAAGCATAAGAAAGACCACCTAGCAGGAAATAATTAAAGAACAGGAAAGAAAAGTTTTGCACATATGCAAGAACATCTGGGGGAGCTGCATCATTTCTTTCAGAAAGCACTTCATTCAGTTACTTCTCATTAAATTCAGTCAAACTTCACAGAGTTCTACACTTGGTTAGACTTTATTCTGCCCATTAATAATCTGCACCCGATGAAACTTCAATACAGGTGCACACGGGTTAGTAATCACACTGTTCTGTTTCACATGCAGATTAGTCTCATGCAAATCTGCATAAATTTGTTATGCATCACAGCAGAAATGAATGCTCAAGCAACTTTTATTTTTATCTAATCAAGAAACTCCTTAATGAAAAAAGAACAACTGAGTTCATCAGATGCATCAAGGTGGACTCGGGGGACTTTTCCACTCAGTGGGACAATGAATAAGCCTCTTCAGCCTTGAATTTCAAGTGCTGGAAAAAAGATCATTTTAATGGACAAAGCAATTCCTGCCCTTTTATTCCTAGACGCACACCCAACCAAGGATTTCATCCAACATCTAGTCACAAAAGAAAAAACAAAGCTGCACTCACCTGTATTCAAGCCGCTCCCTATGCAATCACATAACTGGGATCGGAACTCATGTGCATCAAATCATCAAAACCTCTAGGAGGTGGAACATTAGTATCAACCTGACTAATGTTTGCTTCAGACAAGGGCTAAGGCCAGCTCCTCACCTGACTCAGTTCCTCCCCTGTACTGCAGAAGAGCCACAATATTTCTAGGAAGTCCGATACAGTGCAGAAGGTAGGCAGATTCCATCACTGCATGGAGAATCACTTGCGCTTGATTGACACATTGCAGGATCACATCATTTCAGGCTACACATGAGGGATCACTTCTTAGAATGTTCCCCAAAGTTAAAAATTCTCTGATAACAGCAGAGCACACTTGATTGACACAATGCAGGATCACATCATTTCAGGCTACAAACGAGGGATCACTTCTTAGAATGTTCCCCAAGGTTAAAAATTCTCTGATAACAGCAGAGCAAGCAAGGAGAAGCGGTAGAAGCATTATCCCTGTTGTGACAGTTTTCCATTCTCATGGAATTTTAATGCAAATGAGCATTCAAATCTGGAATTCACCACCCGGGCCACAGCAGTGCAATCCATTTCACCTCTTCCGTGTTCTACCATCTCATTCACCCCACACATATAAATCAGCCCTTAGACAACAGTAGAATAGACTGTTTGGTGTAGTGGTTAAGAGCGGCAGACTCTAATCCAGAGAACCAGGTTTGATTCCCCACTCTTTCTCATGCAGCCAGCTGGGTGACCTTGGGTCAGTCACAAGTTCTCTCAGAGCTGTTCTCGCAAGAGCAGTTCTCTCAGAGCTCTCTCAGCCCCACTTACCTCACAGGGTGTCTGTTGTGGGGAGAGGAAGCTAAGACAACTGTAAACTGCTCTGAGACCCCAAGTGAAGGGTGGAGTATAAATCCAACTCTTCTCTTCTTCTTACAGGTCAATGTTTTCTCCTTCATGCCCTTTGTGTAACCCCACCACTAGAAGGCTGTGGAACTCCCCTGACAGAAGAAGTAGGGGCTGAATTGAATGAAGATGTTCTGCAACCCTTTTTGGGCCACACCAGGTTCCACCATCAAATCAGTGTCCACAGCTGACAATACACAACAAACTCTGAAGGAGAAAAGCCACCATTTCCAGCAAGCCTCTTCCATTGACATGACCCATCTCAGGATGACTTCAGACCGTTTGTTCTGTCCTGGCTCTCACGGTGCAGCAGGATGTATCAGAGCACCCACATCACATCCTCATCCTAATGCGGTTTCCTGTCCTTTGCTCCAATGTCTCCAGAAACACTGGAGTCAAAGCAAGTTAAGCCAACATTCAGGATTTCCGAACCTGCCTGCCTACATCCAGCTCCATTTCCCATCCCTATTGCTTCATGGCTCAAATTCCCACCATCACCACCAGAGGGCTTTTGGGTGACTTTTTTGGGAGGGGGAACCAGTAGCAGGACCATCTCCGTAACACTACTGAAAGTTAGCGAAGAAGCCCTCTGGCAGTGCAGGATTAGGGAATGGCAGGAATCAGAGGATGTGGAGGGAAAGCCACAGAATCACCCCATGTGGGCGCTCCATTGCAGCTGCAAGTACCTCTACATTCACAACAGAGAGTCCACAATAGGGATCTTTAAAACTTCTCCCCAATGGGGACCAAAAATGGCTTACAGAGTTCTCCTGTCCTCCATGTTACCCTCACAACCACCCTGTGAGGTAGGTTAGGTTGAGAAGGTGTAACTGTTCCAAGTAAACTTCCATGGCACGAGCAGGGATTTGAACCTGGGTCTCCCAGATAGTAGTCTGACACTCTTAACCACTACACCACACTGCGTATCATCCCCATGTGGAAGGAAACTTAGCAGAGCAGACCGTATTTAAACTCCAATAGAATGTGGGCTTTCAACGGAGATTGCAGTTGTCGTAACACAGATGAACAGTATAAATTAGTTGGCCAGCTACTGAAAAGAAACCCCAAGTCCTTTACTTTCTCCTTTGAACGAGAGAAAAGGGTATGCTTTCTGAATACAGCAATTCAGTACAGGTAGAAATTATGTACTCTACAGTTGGGGTACACTCTCTGTCATGAAAAGGGTGCGGAAAGGAAACTGAGGGGAGTATACCGTGATTCATGCGGAGCTGGAATCCATTTTAGTTCTTTTTAAAAAAACAACCCTCCATGCTATGGTTGCAAAGCTAATTCAGCTCTGTGAGCCCATATGAGCTACAGGTGACATCTCAGCCTACTCAGGTCACCAACATTTCTGGAGGCACTACTACCGATGCAATTTTTAAAGGGAAGCGAAGTCAGGGAACAGGCAGCTAACAGCTCAGCTGGCCTCCGTCATTAGTTGTGAAAGAATCAAAGACAAGCTACACTGAAGCAACAGGTCCTTAACAGGAGGGAATCTGTACATCTCCCCTTGGAGAAACTGTTTCAGGGGGTGGGGGAGAACAGAATAGCCATCCACCTGTGTCTGACACGGAGATGGCAAGATGAACTTTGATAGAAGAGTGCGCCAGAGCACTATGTAATCTCAGGAGATCACAGAAGACAAACTGCAGCCGACAAGCAGCAGCTGCCACAAATTCCCTTTAGACCAAAACCCAAAGAATCGTCCTGATTTACATCCATAGTTCATGCGTGAAGACGGATAGCTTCCTGGACAGGGAAACATTTCCTGCCAACCAGGACATGCCAAACCTGTCAACCATGCTTTGAGATACAAAAACCAGGAGATCCTGAAAGAGAGAGTTCTCCGTGGTTCTGAAGTAGAAGGTTTGGAACCAGGGGTAGGCGCATTACTCAGGCGGGTATCATGGCCGTCATGTGCAACGTTGGGATGATGAGTATGCAACACAGCCTGCTCTCAGCCAGCCATGTTAACAACTTCACAATTAATGGGAGAAGCCCAGAGCCATATAGCAGATGGTTTGACCACTGGACAAGGCTGATTCCAGGTTTCGGCAGCCCTCAACAAGATGCAGTCCAGCAGTCCTCCCAGGTACTTCTGAAATACAGACAGAGAGAGCAGGCAGACAAACAGCAGTCACTGCTCCTAGTTGCCATTGTGTCTCCCTCGACCACTTGCATTTCATTTTAGCTGTTGTTTTGTATTGGATTTTGATTGTTGGGAGCCACGTTGGGAGCCCCTGTTCAAGAAAAGTGGCATAACATGTATAAGAAGAATTTAAAAGAGTGTATGACCAAAACATCCTGGGTGATTTGTTTAGAATCAATTATTGTGATAATAGCCCTGAGATAAAAATTCCATAAAGATGATCAAACAAACACCCACCACCACCACCAAGCTGAGCACTGCAAACTGCAATTCAGTCTCGGAGATCAAAAGCTGCACTCCTGGACACACAGATACGCTGACATCCCTGCAGAAGCAGGCAGCCATTTTTACAAGGATGCTTATCCATTCCAGATGTTAAGAATCACACTCTGGAGACTGGATTTTTTCCCCATAGCTCTTGGTAGATTTCTAGGCTCAGTGAGCCATCTCTTCTTGCACATGCCTAAAATGTAATTGCAGCCCAATGAGGAAAAAACCCCAAAGGTATTCTATTGGATGCAGCTCTCTGTAGGCCTGCCCAACAATAAGCTAGGTGCTCTTCTAATTTCAAGGACAGTGCTGGTTCACTGCCAACAGTTGTTTCTCTTTAAATAACACACACTTTCTAGTGCAGTGGGCTCATTCCACAAAAGGGATTACAAGGAGTGCAAATGATATTGTCAATTTAACATTTGAGGATTAGAAGGCATCCGTTTGAATTTGCATCTAATTGGGAAGGTTGTTTTCTCTGTAACATTTGAGGATTAGAAGGATTGTAACATTTGAGGATTGCATCTAATTGGGAAGGTTGTTTTCTCTAGTCACTCATGCTAATTCCCTGAGCAAACTTTTGACCCATTCCACAATTCCAGAAAGGACAGCAGCGCGCATGTATCCTCGCCTGCCATGTGCAACTTAATAGCATTTGTGGCAGCTAAAGCAATTCCTTGTCCGTGGTGCTGAATGTTGGAGAGCCATGCACAAGGGCATTCAGCTGGACACGGCTGCTTAATAACCCCGGGGTCACAACTGCAGATGTCTACATTAGCAAAAGATTTCAGAGGGCGGCAGATGGTTAGAAAGCTCATACTGAGAAGGCTCTAATGATTTCCAAAAAGGTAAAAACAGCAAGCAGCTTTTTTTCTCAATGTGTAAACGATGTTCAACATATGGTAAGCCTGATTGAATATTGGAGACAATAATCAAATTATTACAGTGAGATTGAAGAAAACCAAAAAACCAATTAAAAATACAAGCAAGCTTTATGATAAATAATGGAACTGGAACTCACTCGCAGGAAATAATGCCAATGCTGCCTGAAAGAGAAGCCAGATGAGAGACATAAATGAGCATTTCATAAGTGGGTAGATACAAATCCCACCACAATTTAAAACTTACAACTTTGGAAGTGCACCTGATGAATGACATTACAAGATATTTGTTCCAAATTAAAACCAGTGCCCTGAATAAAAAAAATATGCAAGACACCAATGTTCACTTAATAAAAATGGGACTACATACTGTAAAATTTCAAGGATCATGAGCAATCATGGCACAATTATATGGTAGAACTCCTCCTGGACCTTTCTACTTCAGGCAATGTCAGGGCTTGCAGATCTGCATACTCCCCATGGTAGACCTCCTGAACATGAAACTCCTGCACACGAAAAATAAGTCTGTAAATTGTGATGGCAAAACATAAGACCATAAGAACATAAGAGATGCCAATGTCGGATCAGGCCAAAGGCCCATCCAGTCCAACACTCTGTATCACACAGTGGCCAGAAATACCAGTGCCATCAGGAGGTCCACCAGTGGGGCCAGGACATTAGAAGCCCATTAGAAGGTAGAGAGACCTGTCTCCCCAAGATGCTATTTTGCCATTTACATTGAGTTACATGTAGGAATATTCAGAACATGAATATTCACCACTTCACCTGCAGCCCAAAATAATAATACAGTCCAGATAAAGCCAGACCTTCTTGGCTGGACCTTAGAAGGCACCATCAATGTTGCTTTAAAAGTAGGATGCATTAATCTGCCATCATGCCCTCGCCCTGCAGGCAGTAGTTGTTATCTTCCATTACATCAGACATGCCAGGTTGTCCATATTACTTGCCAAGTACATTTATTTGTTAAGACAACTTAAACCCCACCTTCCTGCAGAACTCAAGATGCTTATAATAATATCAATGAATAAAATATCAACAATTGAGAACAGTAAAACCACAATACAGAAACAAGCATCAGGGAAGCAGCATCCATAAAATAGCACATCAAGAACAAGAGGTTCAGAGCAAACAACTGACTCATGCACAGACGAAGGCCTTCTAGAAGAAGCAGGTCTTCTTATTGTCCAGGCTAGAACCCCCACTGTACCACAGACACTTGGGCCTGTCAAATGATATAAGCTGCTTTGGGTCTCCATTGGTGAGAAAGGCAGAGTATAAATGAACCTGAAATCAGCACAAGTGTGGTATAGTGGTTAGAGTGTCAGAGTAGGACTTAGGAGACTCAGGTTTGAATCCACACTCTGTCAAGGAGGCTTGCTGGATGATCTTGGACGAAGAAAAAATGGGCTGCACCTTGGGCCAGTCACATACATTCAGCCTAAGCTACCAAACAGGGTTGTAGGGTTGTTGTGAGGATGAAATGGAGAACAGGAGAATGGCATGAGCTGCTTTAGGTCCCCCCATGGGGGAGGAAGGTAAAGTATAAATGGAGTAAACAAATAAATGCTTTGCCAGAAAGTCAGATAAAACATATCTTACTTGGGATCAACACCCCAAAAAGTCCCATCTGGTGTCCACGGCAGCCATAGTTGAGATAGCACAGTCTGGCACACATTTCAGTCCAGCAAGCATTGACGGGTTGCTGCCATTAGACTTCACATGACCTATTGCCAGGCCTGTAGCCAGGATTTTCTTCATCAGGGGCATTTAACTCCCATAGGGGGCAGGTAAGTTAAGTTAATTTAAGTTAATTTAAGTAAAGTCAACTGAGTTAAGGTTACAAACAAGGTTACACAAACAAACAGCTTATCAGGCACCAGGGCAGCAGGTGAGCGAGTGGCTGGTTGCGGCGAGCCCAGCTCGGGTCACTCAGCGATGAAGAGCAGCACCCACTGCCCGTCCACCTTCATGGGGCCCAGCCCATGGTACGGTGACAGCTCCAGCAGCAGCAGCAGCCACTCGGCCAAAAAGTCAGCCGTGTCCACCACGCTGCCCTGGAAGACATGGGTGCTGGGCATGAAGATGCTGTGAGGGCTCTGCCACAGCAGCAGCAGCAGCACATGGTAGTCGAAGGACAAGGAGGTGCTGGGCCAACACCACCAGCCATCAGGAGCATTGTGGTGGCCTCACACCAATGCCGCAACTGTGAGTTAATCCTGGCTAAGTCACTGATCTGCTACCAGTGGGAAGGTGAGTCCGAGGCTGTGTGCATGGCCGCCTCCACAGCCTTGCCCCAGGTGGTTCTTGCCACCACCCAGCAGCCTTGGATTCTGAGGTAAATGGACAGGCAGGGAGGAGGAGGTGGAGACGACTGCCTATGAGGGAAGAGCAGGAGGAGGAAAGTGACAGCAGGTGGGTTAACATGAGATGCTGGAGTGCACAACGACCAGTCTTCCTGGCACAACCTAAAAAATATTTTTAAGAATGCTTTCTGGCACGGGATTTTGTGGGGTGTGGCTTTTTATTAAGGGGGCATGGCCCAGAAATGTCTCACTGTGGTTACGTGAAGAATCACGCGAGACAACTCTCTTGAGGGTAGAGAAATCAGTCTCCCTCTCAAGGCAGCAGCAGTTTATTTATCCCCATTCTGCTTCCCCCCTCCCCACCATCCGTGTGCTGGGGTTGAGAGTTCACATAGCTGGGGTCCAGAGTTCGCATTCAGAAAACCAGAGGAGAACAATAACTTTCGGGGGATTTGTCTTAAAGGTGCTTGCATTGGTATAATGATTAACAAGCTAGCTCCACAGGCACTATGGATGGTCAGAGGTCATCGGACTTAGAGCTATGTCTTATTGATCAGAGTTACTGATCAATATCCAGATATTTACAGAGTCTGGGATATAGGCTGAAGACTAGGACAGGTGTGCCTAATTCGCTAATCTCGCCCACAGTTACGGGTGTGCCTATTGCTGTAGTCCATGGCCGTATCTAAGCAGTTATCTATCAATGAGGACAAAGCCTGAGAAGACAAACAAATTGCATGTTAGCCATCACTGAAAGGATACTCATGAAATCACAGGTGGTATAAGGAAGCAACATCATGGTCCTGTCACTCCACCCACCTACCTTTCATCACAGCCATTTAGCACCACCCTCAGTAATCTTTGGCCTTTCTCACAGAGAAGCAGATCTGAAGCAACCGTATTTCAGAGCACGTACAGTGTGCCTTTACTTCTCACACTTGGAATTGCAGCTGCCTCCCAAATCACTGGAGTTATTTGAACCCAATAGGTCAATCCCAGGCTTGCAAAGGATCTCCAGCCAAAAATGTAGTAGCAAAGAAAGTCAGCAGCTCTTAAGCACCAGACAGTGGCCCAGAAGAAGCTTGCAGAAGGACGCTATTATGGTGCTGAATATTTACCATCTGCTTCAATCCAGAATAAAAGGACTCAAGCCTCAGAGCTCTTTCAGCTGCCTGCCCCTAGAAGTTTTTCAGCAGTGCCAATAATGACATGTGGCGTAAGTCAGGTTACATCACAGGAGGCCACGGCGTTTGATTAAACTTCCACTGACAAGAGAAAATGACAAGGGCTGTCTTGGATCACTTGCAGCACTTAAAGGAAACCTGCTCTTTTACTCTTTTCAACAAGTAGCAAGATTAAAGTACCTAGGAGCTGATGTTCTAAGGCACCCTTAAGAGGCTTTGATTTGGAAATTAATTTTTTTTTTGCTGTAAAAACATATGGATATTACATACTGGGAATAATATATACCCATGAATCCATAGTGCGCATTAGCATATATTATTATTATACCAGTGATTATATAAAACGTGGATGTGTGTGTGTGTGTAAGACTATTTGCTATGGTTAGTCACCAGCAGTCACTACACCAAATCCAGCTTGTAAGACACCAGCAGTCACTACACCAAATCCAGCTATGACAGAATAGTCCCTTGGACTTGCTAAAAGGAAACAAACAATCAGTAGCAGATCATTCAACCAAGCCCAGGGGACACCATAGATTTATTGAAGTCCCATATTCATTTTACACTGGATTACTGTAATGTGCTGTACAAGACAAGCAGGCAGAAATTACAGCTGGTTCAGAATGCGACAACCAGATGGTTGTCAGGGGCTGGCCAAATGGGAACATTATGACCTTTGTAGTTCAGGGTCCACAGAGCTGAAGGACTTTGTCTTACCCACATCTCTGTGAGCCTGTTGCCACTTGCCTATGCCCCTCCCCTAGGCATCACCTAGAGTCCATGCCTCTTCTATTGCAGTTCCTACTTTATGGAAAGGGGTCCCTGAGGAGGTGAGCAGAGCACCTTCGCTAGAAATATTCAGGTAGTGCTGCAAGGCCATTCATTTGCCAGGGGCTTTAAAGGGATATAGTCCATAGCCAGTTATCTTTCGGATGGGGGATAATTTAGAGCTTTATTTTATCCTGCATGCTTTTTGAATCACCACCTTGAGCCACAAGGAATGGCTGGATATAAGCATTTTAATAAATAAAATAATAACTCTGGCAGTATCACAAACTTGGAAAGATAATTTAGCCCTTGCTGCAACTCACCAACCTGCTTTATCTTAGGTATCTTAATGCAATGGTGAAAAATTCTCATTGTGTTGATCAAACAGTTAGCAGCCATAATATGCCCAGTTATTCATCCCACGGATAACCTGCATGCAGTTGCGCTCAATTCTAATCCAATTTGTGCCCTTGGTTAAAACAGCAGACAACAGCAATGTTCATTTAAAGAGAACATCAACCCATAATTGATATTGCATCATCCTTGTGATGACAAAGCGTCCAGCACCAACTGTCCTAGGGTATTCATAAATGTCCTGAACTGGTCAAGGAACAAAACTCCCCGAATGTATGGTGTCTAGCATGAGGGAAAGGACAGTTATCATTTTGGCAGGGATTACGATTTCATGTGGGACCTACACACAGGGATAGCTTGGATTTACGAAGCATAAGCCAAGAAGTAGGAACTTCAGGCAAGGATCAATGGAAAAGAAAATGGCAGAGCTGGTAGGGAACCAAGTGGGGAAGAGGAACCCAATTTCATATATCGCTCTGAGCTACCCAACCAAATCTTTTGCTGCAGGATTCCATTTCCTTTCAGTTTGCATGACGGCAACAGAAGATGGCAGCACTGCAAATGTTTACAGAGCTTTATGATCTTCATCTCATAATATTTTTCAGCAACTAACATAAGTTAAGGTATGGTTCTCAGTTTACAAATGTAGAACAGTGTCAACAAGGGCAACCTGCAAGAATCAACCACTAAACTGATAGATTTCAAACCCAGAACCCAGCACACTTCCTCACTGTATAGCATAAGTATTCTTTCTACTAGTAATGAATGCTGCACAAATGTTAATTATTATAGTACTTTGTACCATGACAAGAAGATGAATAAAGTGGGGAGATCATGATGAAAAGATTCTCAGTAATCATCTCTCGTGTAATATGTTTCAAGTTTTCCAAGTGCTTTACATTCATCTCCTTGCAACAGAATTCATTAAAATTTTATCCCATCTTTCCTCCAAAGACCTCAGGAAGTAGCACATATGGCAAGTCTCTCCACTCACTCCCACTTTACCTTCAAAACAATGGTGGGGATTCTTCATTTGGCATTCATTGGCATTGTGAGCGCACAGGAGAAGTGTAGAGGCTGAGCTAAGCCCATGAGAATTCTGATTGGCCAAAGGCTACCTAAGAAGATCCTGACTGAAGCAAAGATTTGAAACAGAAAAACATGAAGCTGCCATATATAGAGACAGATAACTGGTCCACCCAGCTGAGCATTGTCTCCTCTGACTGGCAGCATCTCCCAGCTCTCAGGATGGGAAAGGTTTTTCCCGACACTTGCTTTCTTGAGATTCTGTAACTGAGGGTGCATTGAACCTGGGACCTTGTGTGTCCAGAGCACATGCACTGCCACGGCCCCTGCTGGAAATTCCCAGCCTATACAGATTGCCATCTTGGACCATGCTCTCTCAATTTTTAATGACTTGGCACATCAGAAGAGTCATGGGCAAGATTTATGAAACTGCTCTATGTAAATTAAGGAAGCACTTTGGTTTCTAAAAATTGATCTCGCTCTCTGTAGCTCCAAAAGCATTACAGTATGTTCTAGCCTGCTATATCTATGGAAATTTAATTCAGAGCAAAGGTAACGATTAAAGAATCCACAGCATCAAAACCACACCAACTGCTGCCTTCAGTCCCCGTTTTGACTTGCCATCTGAATGGGTATGCCAACAGACCCAGTTTGCTAGATAGCTAGATATGTTTTTACATATTAATTAAATGTGCAGGTGGTTAAGACTGGCAAGTTCTACAGTAAGTGCCAGCTCCCTTTCAGAGCCATTTTAAGTGATGGAGTACCACCAACCAGCCTGTCACTCTTCAGAAAAATGCAACACTTGGATGACAGTTCTCTCAAGCAATAGCAGATGGGGTTCTGATGAACTGGGTTCTTAGCAAAAGAGTTTTTCTCCTGATGGATTCAAGTAATCTTTGAGAATACAAGAATTGAGGAGTGCAGGTAAAGGGTTCACTTAATCCAGTGTTATGTCTCTAACAGCCAACCAGCAAGATGCCCCCCCCCGCCCCCCAGGCAGGCATGAAGCGAATGGCTTTCCTCTGTTTGACTCCAGCAACCAGAGATTCTCTGCTCATGGAAGTTCGTTTCTCCTTGGCATCCCAGAACCCAAAGAGAGTAATAACAATATAAAAACAATTTGATGGAACATTAAAACAGATATAAAAGTACATTAAAAGCCACACTAAAAGCACTGTAAGCCCCCACTAGAAAGGTAATTTCCCCTTTGCCCAAGCTGTCCCAAAAGCTCTTCAGAATAGCTCTTAATGCCTCGCTGGAAAGCCAGGAGGATAGGAGACCCTTGATGTCTTCTGGGAACCCGTTCCAGAGGCACTGTGCAGGCACTGGAAAAGCCTGAGTCCAGAACACGGCAGAATGTACTTTAGACAATGGAAGTAATGATAAGAGACTCTGCTGGAAGAACAAAATTACCATATGGGAACTGGCAGAGAAAGTATGTGAGTTAGCACATTGTGGGGAATGTGGAAGGGGAGGCACCACTGTACTTTGTAGCCTCTTTAGCAAACGAAGCCTTTGCGGTCTTCACCTCGTTTGTCATCGGAAGTGGTCCTGTAAGATAACTCAACCCATCCTAAGTCCCAGTGCTCAGGTGGGAAGGAACTCCTATACAAAAGGCTCAAGTATGGGGGGGCCCAGTCATAAAAGCCTTTAAAGGTGAGCATAAACGCTTTGAATTAGACCCAGAAAGTAATCAGTAGCCAGTGAAATGACCTCAGAATAGGACTGACGTGGTCCCACTGACTAGCTTCTGATAACGAATGGTCTGCCACAGTTGGCATCAGCTGCAGGTTGCCGATCATCTTCAAGGGCAGCTCTGTGCTCGGAGCGTTACACTAATCTACCCTTTAGGTTACTGAAGCATGCATAGATCAGGGTGGCCACTTAGCAATCATGGGTAATAGTCTTTGATAGTTTAGATGGCTCAGCATTGACTCTCATCCTGCTCCCAAAGCCAGGACAGGTGCATGCAGAGGAAATTAATACAAGGTCAAAACAGATGAGACGTGTTGGGAGAGCTGCGGTTAGGTTATCCTAGTATTTAAAAATGTCAATAGAAGCTGCATCAGGGCAGGAAAAGGGGCTCAGTTCCAATCCATGCAGATCGAAACCAGTCCTCCCCCATACACTCACACTGTTATTAACCCTTAAAGGGAAAAAAGAAGGGCCAAAGATGTGTGCCTGTCTTTTTCCCCTTCTGGGGCTAGTGGCAGTGCAGGGAGCATGGTTTCAACAGGGGGACGTGAAGCAGCCCAGACTGAATGAGGGCCATAAAAGAACATTTCTTAAAGACATCAGGAAATCTGTGATACCTGCCTCACCTAGTCTGACCCACAGACAGCAGCGAGCACAGCCTTCAGCAATGTGCAGTGGCACAGAGAGGAATACTAAGTGTGTCCCTCTTTACACGTGTGAATGGATGGAGAGTATACAGACTCCTGCAAACAGGATCACCCCTTATTTAGCCACAGATGGGAAATTCTATCATACAGACATGGGAATGTGGAGGGTTGATTCCTCCATTCCAAACAAAGGGCTTTGCGATCTCTCACATCCTGCCTCTTTATAAATCTGGTACCTGCATTTATTTAGCTCCTCTTCCCCGTCTCCCAAGGAGGGATGGTGAAGGAACAAGAAGCCTATAAAATCTGCCCGCATGAACACTCAGCAACCCCTTGAAATATACAGATATGTTAAACCAGCTTTGAAGCTTAGTTCTATAATGCCTGTGAGGCTCAAGACTCTTGAGAACCTCATTTAAAACCAGCCAGGTGACAATCATATCTGACAGCATTGCAAGGGAGAGCGGGTGGAGCTCAACCAGCCTCAGGATTAGGGCAGTCATCATACAAGGCCCTTTATTAGTCCTCTAACCTGGGAGAGGCAGGGGCTTCAGACCTTCTTGGGTAGTCAGTGCAAAGTGAGTATGGACCAAGAGTCTTATACGTCTCCTTGCTTGCAACTCTAAGTGTCTCTGAAAGCGTGAGTGCTGCAAGGGCGTGGGTGAGCTAAGTGGGCTGGCAGTGGCAGCTGAAGACTTATTTACTGCTTTGGAGCCACAAGGTGTTGGCTTGGCCTTTGGTGATTGTGGCACTAGTACAAATGCCCAACTGTGCCACTCTTCTTACCCAGCCCTGGGAAGGTAAGAAAGCAGCACATGAAATGAATTCTGCTAATGAACTAGAAACTAGGTCTGTAGACTAATTTTATTTTTCCCCAGTCCTCAAAACAAGACACACACTTTAAAAAGTGACAAGGAAACCAAATTAAATCAAAATCAACCTCTTAAAACTAATTCCAAACACTCGAAAGCCAGGCGTGTTTTTTAGCTGATTAACTACCGGCTTTTCTACTAATTAAATTTAAACACATTTGTATGGAACCCAAAACCTCAATACTTACCTCTTTGTAAAGTAATAGAGGAAGGAGATTTTTGTAAGTTACCATTTCTCTTTAGAAGGAAAAGCCAGCACTGAGGTTTCTTTTCTTTTGATGGGACAGTCAGAAGGGCCTCTCCTTGCAACCTTAATTCCCTGGCAAGAAGATATGGGAGAAGACGTGTGCTTCAGACAGCCCAGGCCGAGCCACGTAGGGCTAGCCACAGCATTCTGCACTAGCTGCAGCCTCTCAACATTCTTCAAGGGTAGCCCCAAGTAGAGCAGACTGCAGTAGTCCAGTCTGGATGCAACTAAGGCATGGATCACTGTGACTAGATCTGACTGATCCAGGAACAAACACAGTTGACGCACCAGCCAAAGCTGGGCCAAAGCACTCCAAACTGCCAGAGCCACCGAGTTTTCTAAGGTGACTGCTGTGTCAAGCAGCACTCCCAAGCTGCAAACCTGACTTTTCAAGGGGAGTATAACAAGGGAAGTAGAGACATCACCCTGCCAACAAAAGTCCATATGGTCAAAGCAATGGTATTCCCAGTAGTAATGTATGGCTGTGAGAGTTGGACTATAAGGAAGGCCGAGTACCAAAGAATAGATTCTTTTGAATTATGGTGCTGGAGAAGACTCTTGAGAGTCCCTTAGGCTGCAAGGAGATCAAATCAGTCTATCCTAAAAGAAACTAATCCTGACTGTTCCCTGAAAGGCCAGATACTGAAGATGAAGCTCAAATACTTTGGCCACCAAATGAGAAGGGAGCACTCACTGGAGAACACCCTGATGCTGGGGAAGATTGAAGGTCAAAGAAGAAGGGGACGGCAAAGGATGAGATGGTTAGTGTTATCGATGCAATGAACATGAAATTGAGCAAACTCTGGAGCATGACAGAAGACAGGAGGGCCTGGCGTGATGTGGTCCATGGGTCGCGAAGTCGGACTCGACTGTGCAACTGAACAACAACAACATAACCCCATCCAACAAAGGAAAGATCTCAAGCCCCAGGTTTGCTCTACTAATCCAGAGAATCTCTGCCTCATCAGAATTACATTTCAGCTTGTTCACCCACATCGAGTCCATTACTGACTCTGGCACCACTTCAGAACATCAACATCCTTGGAATTAGGTGCAAAAGAAAGGTAGAGCTGGGTATCATCCACATACTGATGACGCTGCAGCCCAATCTACAGTCAGTCTTAGCTAAAAACTTTTAAGTACTAAATTCCTATCACAGTAACATACCACAAACAAAATAGCCCTGAAAAGTGTGTGCCTCTTAATCTCAGCCCCATTCATTATCATGTGCCCTCACTGCTTTAAAAAGGACTAATTTAGCTACGAACTGGCAGTGCCGTCCTAAGCAGCACCTTCCACTCCCATTGGCTTCTATGGATTTAGAAAGGTGTAATTCTATTTAGGAATACATAATAAGCCAGGAACCAGAAAGACCCTGGCTCAAAACTTCCTTCTGCTGTAAACTCTTAGGGTTCTCTCAGTCTCATACCTGCTCCAAACCTGTCAGAGGGAGGTAACAATATATGGTTATTATGATGTTGGAGCAGGGTCTATACACACAGCAGAATGAGACAGCAGACAGAGGGGACTGCACTATAGTCAAGTAGAGGTGTTACAGATACAATCATTTTTGTATCTTCTCCCATGCTTAAAAACTCCCATGCATATAGAAAGCTAGTTTGTCAAGGTACTAAAACAGCCCTTTGCCTCCTGTGCCTGTTTTCTATTTGCAGACGAATCTTCAAAATGGAATTTTCCACTTGTTGTCTGAAGTAGTGTAGTCCACTCTGCTATCATGTCATTCTGCTGAATATAGCTTGAGACAATGTATGTGAACTTCCTTAAATTGTGATACAAATGCCATGTATTTATTTACTTACAATAATATCTGAGCCAAGGTGAGTGGACACTGAACACTGATCTACAACCATTATGCCAATTAAAAGAAGTGGCTTTACATTTATTTATTTCTCATATGGCAGAGTTACACACAGGAAGCATATAATAATATAAAATACATAACAAAGTTGATACAACGAGTGTGCAGATAGGTTGGGCAATTCTAATATCTAAATTTACAACCCACTCAGTCCATTCTCTTAAATACTAATATCTAAATTTACAACCCACTCAGTCGCAGCAAAGAGCTTCATCACATCTCCCTGGAAAGCATGACACTCACATTCCTGTGACAGATGGAAAACAGTTTGGCGGGCTGCACCACAATCACATTTGGGTCTTGGCATTTTGCCCCATTTAAAAAACAGGTCTGCATAGCTGCCAAAGCTCCTCCATTAGCATGTCACAGCCTGGGTAACTCCTACAAGATAATGACTCAGCCCTACCCCACCTTCCTGAATAGATATAAATTACCTGCCTACCATTTTTCTTCTCACATTGACACAGAGAGTACTCCATCTCTCTGTGTTATACCTCTGAGGATGCGAGTCACAGCTGCTGGCAAAACGTCAGGTACTACAATGCCAAGACCACGGCCATACAGCCTAGAAAATCTACAACAACTAAACTATAGGGATATGTTTGTTAATTCTGTCACTGATTCTGTTCAGGATTAGCCTCTCAAGGGGTTTATAACAGGAGCTAAGAAGGGAAACAGGTCTAACATTTTGCCAGATGTTTTGGTTTTCTAGGTTTCAGAATAGCAACTATCTTTGCTTTCTTGAATTCCCCTAGGAGTCTTCCTGTTCTCATTATGTTGGCAAGAAACTTTGCAAGCCACTTCTTAATGAATGTGCCGCTGTTTGATCAGGAACTCATTATGGATGCAGTCAAAGCCTGGTGCCTTTCTGCTCTTGATGTCCTTCGGTGCCTTGAAAATCTTATCAGCCCTGAAACCCCCGACAGCTCGCAGTCTTCAGGGCAGGTGCATTTCAAAATCTGGAGTTCTTTTTTTTTTAACCCTGATTGTAAAATCTCGATCCTTTGGAGTGCCTCTACAAAGAAATCAGAATACTGTAGGTATTGGTTGTTGTTCAGTTCTTCAGACCTCCATTCTGATCCCTGAAAGCATTCACTTAGCAGCACAATTGGAGACCTCTACAGGAGCATGCCACAGTGCCCAAAACAATTCTTTAAAACAAAAGGCATTTTTGGAGGGGGAAAAGACAGCTCCAATTAAAGAGGCAGCTCAGGATGCCAGAGACTCTGACCCTGCCTTGACTTTTGCTCTTTTCATTTTGCAAAGAATGCCTTCCCTAATCTTTTGTATTTCTGCCCATGCTTTCAAGCTCAGTAATTGCTTTAGCAATCGCTCTGCCGTGCATCCTCACCGGTTGCCTTATATTGGCAGTATCCTTCCCTTCTTTGGCCTCAGAGACTGTGACTTTCTATCGGTTCTTATTTGGGAGGACATATCGAGCAGAAGAACACGCTATTTTGCATCCAACTTTCAGGTCTGGTGCCCAGCAACTCCTCCAGCTATATGGGAATTGGAGCAGCAGTCCCAGGGTGTATAGACTGTGTAGGAGCTATTTTGATTCCATCTAGGCCAGACCAATGCACCAACAATGATTCATTCCCTGGAGACAACAACAACAACACAGGCTTTACCTAAACCACAATTGTTCCCATTGACTGAGCAGAGTCAGCACTCACAAGGAAAGGCAGGCAAAGCCACAGAACTGAGGGAGTGGGTTCGCAACACAGGCCTCTTCTGGAAGACAGTGAGTGCTTCTCCTATTCAACAGGGATACACCAACTGCAACCAGTGCTGAACTTCTAAAATGCCCGCTGTAGTCACAGTGTCTGAAATTAGAGCTCTTCCCCATCCCCAATGCATTGGGTCTTGCTAGTTGGGAATAACTAAGAGGCATTTTGCACATGATCAATATCCCCATACTAGGGTTCAGGCCTGACACTGAAAATAGAATTGGGGGCAACGTTTCTCATATAATTAAGCCTCAAAGTCTCCTATCAGCCAACCCCCTTGTGGCAGAAGAGAGCCACATTAGGCTTTAAGCTCAAGATATTGAGCTGCTTCACAAGTAACACAGCAGGTGGGTCTCTCCAGTGCCTTCTGGTCAAAGCAGACAACATCACTGATCTCGCCTCATTGTTGAAAGTTAAAATTGCAGCTGCCTGCCGCTGTAATTCCGCCTGGAGTCCATTCATGGAGGGGAAAGGGGGGTTGACACTGCTATCCATGCTTTGCTTAGCAACACCCCCAACTCACACAGACAGAGATACCCCTACTACAGCCTTGGAAGGGGGGGACACAGGTGCGCAAGGGGAAAACATATAGGTTTGGAAATATTAGAAGTACTCGTCTCTTCTCATACAGCCCTGATCCATACTGGGGCTGTACACACTTGTAAGGTGTGTGTGTGTGTGTATGTGTCTGTCTGTTTTTAAACAGTCCCTTGAGTTGATGCAGACAATCATTCAAGCACATTTTCACCCAACATAAAGGGAAATGGATGCTGTGGACCATGTTTCCTATCTCATACAATCTTTATGGCCTTACTTCTCCCTATTGCTTCCCCTGTCATGACGTCCCAGAATTTTCAAAAACAGATCTGATAAATAAAAGAAAGCATAAACAAAGCAAACATAATTTGTTCAGTCAATGTTTAGCCAGTTTTAATTTACTTCATTCATTAGACAATATTGATTTGAGGTGCTTACAGAATACACTTATAAGGGGGGGGGAGGCGCCCACCATGACAAACACATTTTATTTATTAGTATATTTCTATGCCACATTTCTCTCCAAAAAGACCTAAAGTGGTTTACAGAAAAATTCTCCCAAAATTCTCCAACCCATTCAAATAATTAAAATTAACAAAACAGAAGGAGAAAATACCAACAAATTCTGGGCTTGTCCTGGTTCACCAAGCTGGCTAAAGCAGGTCCCAGCCGACAAGCCATGGGGTAACAACCGAAGGCCAAGAGCACTTTGGCTTCCACCCAAGGGCCTGCGAAGGCTAAGGACTTGCAAGCAGAGGAGAAACAAACTCAACCCAGATGATACTCTACTAGCAGGATGTTCCCTGCTTCCTCCCTTGCTGAATTCATCCTAATTACTATCCTTTATGTGTCCTGGCATCCTGAAAGCAAAGTGTACACATAACATTCCTAATGTCATAGTCACGATTAAAGATATTGTGAGCAGGCTACAAACTTGAACACTCTCGTCGCTTCCTCCCTGATACTCACCATAATGCAATGTCATGTCTGCAGAGTGATTAACCAAGGTTAATCCAAGCCACAGCAAATCTTAATCAGTGTGCAAACCCTGGGTTAAAAGCTAACCATGGTCAGCAGTAGTACAGTTTTAGTATTGCACCAAGGCTAATCCTGGGAAGGTGAAATAAGCAAGATTTACAAGCAAAAGGGATGCTGGTGGGCAACTTGATTTTTAACCACGGTTATCTGTCCCTTCATTTATTGTCCCTGCTGTTCTCCTGCTGGCTAGAAACATGGGTGGTATTCTCATCAGGGTCACCATAAACTCAACTGGTAAGTATGGAACACTTTATTTCTTCTCTCGGAGGAGCCCATAACAATGTATCTTAAAGTGAAAAGGCTTCACTAATTTAAGATTAACACAGTGAAGAGATTAGCACAGCAACACAGCTACATAGCTGAGAAGCTTTGTTAATTTGCAAGATTACATTTGGCTTATGATGCACCCCTCTCAAGATACTCTTTCACACTTCCCTCTGCAGTGGGATTTAATTACTTTAACAGCTCATGAATGAATATTTAACTTTTACCGATTACTAGCTATTGCATACTCCAAAAGAGTGGCAAGAAGAGGAGGAGGACTTTATCGCTGGGCTATGGAAAGCTGCTAGAAACTCTTTGCTTTAATATTAAATTGTGCATCAGAGGATTTCTTTATTTTCTGTAGCCACCAAAAAAAAATCAAATAATGATAGGAGGCTGCTTTGAAAATGGAAATTAGAAATCTACTCAGCCCTGTTTTGGCTAGAGGTGGAAAGGAAAAAATGTAATGGATAAACTTCACAGTACCAGTCAAAAGTCTTCTTTTTTAAAATTGCAGATAAATTGGATCGCCTAGTTAGCCTTTGTGAAGCAAAGAAGGTGAACATGTAAGGGGATGACTTTTCTTTAAAGCAGTGACAGTTGTTCTGTTCTGATGCAATGCTTCCTGACCACAGTTCAGAGACACACACTACCTCGTGGGATCATGAGCCCTTCCCCCCATATAAATTAGTTTTTCAGTATTAGTCACAACATTATCATGGCATCTATAGAAGCTAATGCTAGCGTGATTCACTTTAACCCACCATTTTAATCTGGATTGCAAACTGTGGTTTAGAGCAGTGGTTCTTGACTGGTGGTACACAGAAGTCATCTAGATGGGATGCAGGGTTTTCATAATAATTACTAAGGATTTGCTATCCTTCAATCCTCACGTTCACCAGTAAGTATGACAGGCAGTTTCCCGTCAACCCTACCTGTCAAGGATTATCTCTCTGTGACCCTCTTCCATGCTAGTAGTAATAACAGAATGCCTGTAAACATATACACATCCTTGGAGGAAGTGGGGTCTTTCTATCTTTCATGGGTGGGACCCATGTTCTTTAACAACTGTTGTCTCGCATTTCTGCTCTAGCGAAAGCAGAAATTTCGCACTGGATCCAACCCACTGAATGGATCTCGAAACTAGCAGACATATTTGGGCTCCTTCATGACCTGAATTTGCAGAGGCAAAGTCCGTTAACCTTCTGCCTTGCAACTAAGGTAATAGGTTTCAAAAATAACTTAGTTGTTTGGAATAAAAGGGTTGAGAGTATATTTTACATGTTTCTTTACTTTTTGTTGTTTGTATTTTAAAGCCATAGCAATTTACTTTCAACAATGCTGCTGCAATTTTCTATGTCTTCAAAACTTATTGTAAATGATAACTATAATAACAGAATAGCTATAAACATATAAATATCCTTCTAGGGAAAAGTGGGCTTTTTGTTTCTATCATGATGGGACTCAGCTTTTTAAACAGAGTGATTGATGGGATATAAAACACTAAAGGCTGAGAACCACTGGTTTAAAAGATAACCAGGGTTAGCACTAGCCTTGCTGTAAATGCAAATGACTACTGCTAAACTGAGAAGAGAGGAAGAGAGCACTTAGGAGAAAATCCCCTTCTCTTCACCAAGGATAAGAGATCGGGGGGGGGGGGGGGGGGAGGTGACCAGGTTCTTATTTTAATATCACTTCATGATGAAACTAATTTACTTTTTTGAAACAGTTTTTTTTTTAAAAAAACCTCATGTTCAAAGAGCACAACCTACCAGGTTCCACTCCAATACAATTCCCTTACATAAGCATGTGATAAGGTAACTTGCAGTAAACAAAAGTATTTCTCAGTTGAAATTGTTCTTTGTAATCAGCCAGCATGGAAGAAAAGTAGAAACTTAAGCAGATAATTGTTCTCAAGCAAGCTCAAGTCCTCTAACTCAATAGCCATGCATTCTCACCCTTGTTTGCCATTCCACACATTAATTTACTCTCTACCTAGGCACATTTTAGCAATACTTTAATTCACAGGCTGCCGATTCTCTTTAAGTCATTATTACTTTTTCAGAATTGTTCCCTCCACAGCTACCGCCAAGCAAGTGTGCCTATGAAAAGATATTTAACACTAGCAGCGATTCAAAGGCGAAGAAAATCCCACAGTGAGCCAGAGAAGCCAAATGAGGGGATCATAATTAGAAAGGAACTGTTCCTCTTCCAATAAACCTTGTTCAGAGGGGAATGGAATTTTACCATAGGACACTGTGGGTTACACAGCAATTAACGGTTGCATAATTCGAATCAGTGGTAGTTTTGGAGTCTCAAACTTAACAGCAACCCAGCTGAACAAAATGTAAGCAAACACGTAATTACCAAGAAGTTGTCCAGTATCAAATAAGCCACTGCTTTTAATGCCTTTAATCTCAAGCAAGGTAGACCAATAATTAGATTGCCTTATATAAGCTTTACCAGCAAGGGCTATTAAGGAGCCATGTTATCAAATGCTATTAGAACTGTATAGTTTAACTAGGTTTTGTTCACCAAGACCCCAAAAAATTATCTGTGTTTCAAACCCACATGTATCTTTCTGGGTAGCAGTTGGCAGCAAGACATTTCTACCAGAGGTGCAGGAGGTTATATGATCGGGAGGCACATCTTTTGAATGGTAAGCCATTCAGACAAAGGATTTGATTACCAAGTTGTGTTAGGAATTAAATTGGCACATTTTCAGCACCGCTCTTGTTTTAGCATTGAGCTCCACTGAGTCAATATGCAAGTCACTGTCTCTGGATGTTTTGCACTATCTCAGATTCTGTGCAACCTGCCACCAATCATCTGATCCAACATGTCCACGGGGTCAAGTTGGTGTACAGGAAACTTCAGCACTTGCTCAGTGAAGCCTTGGCACTTATTGGCATATTTCAGGCCCTCTGAAGTTCCAGTGTCAGAATACTTCTATATCATAGACTGCATTTGCACTATGTTGTGACCCAAATGTGACCTTTCTGGCAAATTACACTGAGGACTGATCCAGCCTGCTAGCTGCAACTAACTCCTCAGACAGGACTATTATCTATACAGGAGGCCTCGAGGCACTCAGGTTGCTGGATCTGGGGCATGGCTCACTGCTAGGGCATCTGCTTGATCTGCATGATAAGGTCCCAGGTTCAATCCCTGGCATCTCCTGTTGAAAGATCTGTCAGCAGGTGATGTGCAAGACGTCTGCTTGAGACCCTGGAGAGTCACTGCCAGTCTGAGTAGACAATACTGAGCAGTGGTCTGATTCACTATGCTAATTCATGTATTCATGTGAAGGTCCTGAAGAGCACTCTAGAAAGGGGAAAGTAATTACCAGACTCCAGACCACATCAGGCACACAGACTTTTTTTTTAAGTCAAAATCTGTCCAGCTGCTGCACATGATGCTCTGCCCTGGTATCACCCTGTGCCCTGGTATCTTTGCCAGCTTGAATAGACCAAGATGACAATCCTAACAACAATGCTGACTGTACTCCCATTAGGATTGATCTGTTACCCAGAAAATGTGATATTATGTTTTGCCATCACTATATAACATTGTATACTAGCACTTTATGAATGGTTTTATAAATGCTCTGCTTTTAGTTGTTTTAATTTTTATGTAAGTCGCCCTGAGCCTGCCTTGGTGGAGAGGGTGGGGTATACATTGATTGATTTAATGAATGAATTTTTAAGTGGGACTCCTGGAGAAGCACAAACAAAAGCCATTCCGTAACATTACAATGCATTGCTCCAACCCAGATATCCACCTCCTTACAATCCTCTACTGCTCAAAGGGCAGGGCTCTGGCAGTCATCAGGTCCTTTCAGGTCCTTTTGGGGGAATCTAAAAGCTCAGTTTATTTATTTGAATGTTGGGTCAACATCTACATTCCCAGGGAGCTCTCCCAGGTCCTGAAGAGCCTTTACAGAGCTTACAACCTGAGCAGAGCAAGACAGTGTAAAATTCAGCAGCCCGTCTAGAATTCAAGGTCGTTAGCTGATATAAGCAATTGTTCAAATACTGCAGAACATCAGAGAAGTAATGCTTTCTTACAGATCTGTTACCACAAAAATCATCTCCACAGCTGCACAATATATACCTTTATACAATTTCTGAAAAGTAGCCCATTAAAGTGACTTTAAGCCCTAGTGGATGTCAAAATCTGTCTATAGTAGAAGGGGAAATCTAGGTTATTCGTTTGCTTAAAAAAAGACAAATATTTACTTGAAGATATTTTACATTTCTGTGCAGTATAAGAGTATCTAGTTTTGGTTGTCAGACCAATCTCTCCCTAGGAGCACTAAGGTATAATATATTTGTAAAAGTCAGGTCGCCTTTAAGAGTCTCATTGTGTGCGTGAATGTTGTGCATTATTACTGGTGTAATTATGGGAATAATTTAGTACTCATGCTGTGCCTTCCAACAGGGAGCTCTAAAAGGTAATTTTCAACTACTTAAATTTTGTTTAGGTTGTTAGGAAATATTTTTAGACCTAGAAGAGGGAATTTTATTTTTGCATAAACTAATAGCCCCTTAAGGATGTGCTCTTAAAAACATCATCAATCTGGTCTGGGATGATGCAAGAAGAAAGCAAACTAAGCCATGATTCTCTTTAATGGTGACTAATTTAGAGGGTTATTAGGATCCGTGACTAGAATCATAACCAAAAATTTACTGTCCAGTCTAGGATACCTAGACCCAGAATGAAGCTAATTTGCACAAATGATAGCCAACATACTTGATTTATTTTTTTAAAAAAGAAAGCAAAATCTTTTACATTTGTTAGAAGGACAAAACAGGAAGATTTGCAGTTGCATTGATCTGGAGGTCTCAGTGTCAGGCACAATGGCTGCATGGAGAGTCAGTTGGCATGGCATGAGGTCTTCCTACATACTAGAGGGTCACAATGCACAACAAAGGATGGAGAAAAGCCAACACTGACTAAGGGTTTATTCAAGATTAGACTACTGTAATGTGTTCTATGTAGGGATGCCACTGAAGAGTAGCCACAGAGGTTTCAGAGTGCAACCTAGAATGCTTGAAGCATGTAACACCAATTTCAATGCTACCCAGTTTACTTTCAGGCCCAATTCAAAGTGGTAATTTGAGACCTAAATGGATTTTGTTTTTAATGATTGCCTGTTACATATGTTCTTCCACCAAGGTGCTACTCCATACATCCCAATCACCTGAAATATGGTGGTTGGGCTCCTTGGGATGAAAACTATGGGCCTACCTGAACACATGAGGCTGCCTTACACCAACTCAGACCACTGGTCTATGCAAGTCACAGTCTCATCTACTGGTAGCAGCTTTCCCAGGGTCTCAGGTGGAGGCCTTTTACATCACCTGCTGCCTGATCCTTATAACTGGAGATGCTGGGGACTGAACCAGGGACCTTCTGCATGCCATGCTGTAGCTCTGTCACTGACCTACAGCCCCTTGCTCCAAGATGCTTACCTCTTGCCTTCCCTGTGAGTTTTTAGGAGTCAAGTCAAGGTAGCTCTTGGAGGTTTTTAAACTTTCCAGGCTGCCTTCACTGCCCTGTTATGAACTGATGCTCTTGTTTATCTCCAACTGACAACTGCTGCTTTCATTTGTTGTTCAAGGCAATTTGAGTTTGTGTTTCAGTCTTGATTAACTGTGTCAGCCATCTTGAAGATTTTAATCATAGATGGGAGATTTTATATATATAAATAATTTATAGTTTGCTTATCAGATTTTCCAAGGAGTTTTAAACATCTGTGTTCCTCTTCAGGGAAATCAATAAAACATCTACTTAACCCCAGTTGGGGGGGGAACACACTAGGATAATTTAGCAAACCTGCTACTGAATATACAAGTGCTGAAGAGTTAACTATTACCCAAAAAAGTTACTTCCTTCATGTTCAATAATATCTTCCTAGCCAAATTTGCATGCAGAATGCTTTGATCAGGTCAGGCGGCAACTGGAAACAACATAAGAGAAATAAAAACAGCTGCATAGCACTTCCAGATGTTCAGAGCTCTTTGCTTGCAGTAGGTTGTCATAATCCTTTGTCATAATCCTCAAACAGCCTGGGGAGGTAGTTCTTACTATACACAGATAGAGGACTGTGGCTGGCCTAAGGACATTAGTAGGGGCATGGCAGAGGAGAGTTTTGCATTGGGAACGTCCCAATTCATGGCATGGTAGCAAAGGACTGAGCCATACCTGACCCTCACTGCACCTGCCTTCTTCCAAACTGCTTTGAACAGCAGAAGAATACATGTTCTTCTCACCACACGTGCTCAACCCTACACTGCAGCTACCTGAAAGGAAAGCTTAATGGCCGAACACCGACTTGATCCCTGGCCTTCCACACCTATCCACTGCAAAACTCTGGCTTGCTCCTAAGGCGCCATTCTGTCAGTGCTATACCAGTTCTTCCAATGGAACAGAATCTACATTTGCATAGGAAAGGTGGGGGATTTTTGCCTCCTCCTGCTGCACACTCCCAGTTTGCCCCTCAGACTGTTCCTGGGGCCCACTGACCCAAAGGATCCACGTTTTCAGGAAAACAGAGAAGGCTACAGGGGTGGGGGAGAGTTGCCTTTCTTAAGCATGATTCCACTTGCGCTGCTTCAGATCCAAGCCACTGGCTGTAAGCAGCCTTGATGACAGCTAAATCCAGAGGGCAGTTTAATAGTTGGACCTGAACATCCACAGGGGGAAAAAGAGAACAAGCTGAATAGGAATGAGCAGATTTAATCACTGAAGCCCTAAAGGAAGAGCATAAGTCTGTGGCTAATGGGTTGCCAAGTCATTGTTAATAAGAGTTCTGTTGACCTACATAAAACCTTCAGTTTTTTCTCCGGAGAGGGAATTCCCATTTATGAGCTTAGATTTGCCTACTATTATCGCTGTCAGTTTGACTAGCAATGCTACACTCCTAATACAGTTGTTGATTTTCCACATTCAGTCGAGTTCCGGTTTGTAGTTTCTGGAATTCCCTTGAAGAATACACACAAATTGTCTTAATCTTTTTTTTTTCTGACCTGTGAAATTGGGGCGAAGCATATTTCAAGGTCAAAGAATCCGCGGTAAGTAATGCTTCATTGCACAGCAGCCCTCGGAGCACTCAACGGCCTCCTAGTGGCAATGCTAAGCAAAGGTTTCTCTAAACAGCCAGTGCCAGGGAGGCATCCAGGAGACACAATAGCTCCAGAGCACTTCACAAAAGTCAAGCCCACAAGACCCATTTTTTGCCAAACCAAAGTCAAACAGAGCAGCAGAAATGTACCACAGGTTACTTAGTATATATGTTACTTTTCTCCTTCAAGGGACACAAAGAAACTTACAATATTTTTAAAAATACAATGAAAGTATGCACAATAGAAAACAACATACTCTAAAAAAAAAAAAAAAACTAAGTAGCCAGCTTGGATCCAATGCTCCAGTTCACTCAAGGGCATAAGCCATGTGCTAAGAGCCAAAGAACAAGAGCCCTTTAGCTCTTGGCCCTTTGATTCAGAGTCAGACCCACCAAGAAAAGAAGCAAAACAGGACAGCTTAGGTGTGGCAGCTGATGTTCTTCTCACTCCGCCCTCCCTTTTCCTTTTTATTTATTTAGCAATAGCGTCCTGTTGGACCTGTTGTAAAGAACAGGGATTTTAAAACAGACCTATTATGGAAGTACACAATTTTTCAGCTGATTTGTCAAATAGCCCTTACCCATGATCTGGAGAAGCCATAATTATGATACTGTTGTATTAACCCTTGAAATATGATTACATGTCAAATTTGAAAATGGTCATGTCATGTGGTTTGGAACTCACAGCAGGTCTTAATCTAGCAAGCTGAAGGGTTTCGGTGTTTCTGCCATCATCCAAGTGGGCAAACAATGAAGAAAACAGCCATGATGTATAATGAAAATATGTATTTAGACTGCTGTTTTGCAGTGAGTAGTATTTCATCAACAAGATATATGCATCCACACTAACGGAATCTCCATATACTCCCATTTCACATAACTGCTTTATCTAAGTGTGCTGCGTGAATAACATTGGTTTACACATCAACAATTCTAATCCGTGAATGTTAACACAAAACATTCTGCCCTCTTCAATGAAACAAATTATTTACGTGCTCATAGTGTCCTGACTAACTCTACTCCCATTACATAAGAATGTTAAACATCACGGCTGTTTTCTTCATTGTTTGCATCCTTCCCGTGATCTCTCTGTTGTTTCTACAATCACCCAAGTGGGGCCAAACAATGGCATTTCAAGAAGGGCTCTGAGTGTGTTAAGTGATACTCCCCCAACCTTGTACAAAAAAAACAAACAGGGACCAGTATGTTGTCTGTTCTGAGCTACGGGGAGAACTCGCCGAACATACACAATCTTCCTTTAAATTTGCCCCATCTTCAGTAACAGAGGAGCTAAGTGCCATCATGGTCTTGTAGCTCCCATACCATTAACACCAACAGGCTACACCTGAATGTTCTGAGCATTCCACATTCATTAGGTGACCATTACAACTACCCTGTAAGGTAAACTAATAGTCATTGATCTAGGCACAGTGATTCATCCTACAGTGACAATCAAATTACACAAACACCCCTAAGCTGCTTTTGAGAAGTGTTGGGAAGCTACAGTTAATTCGAACTACAGTCAGCAGAACGTTGACCAACATTCCACAATGACAATTTTACAACATCTTCTGCTTGGTTCCTGGTCCTAATTCAAAGTCTAGTAGTGATTTTTAAAGCCCTAAACTCTTGGGGTCCAGGACACAGACTGCCTTCTACAAATAAGGCTGCCCAACTTTTAAAGATCTTCCTGGGAGGGGGCTGGAAACATAGTTTGGAAATGTGTTTTCCTCACTGACCAAGGTGGAACAAGTGGTTTAGATGCTTGGCAAAGGCTGACTTATTCAGGAGATAACTAAGTATTAAATGTGCATACTGGATAAACATATAGCAATGGTGGCCAGGAGTGCCTTTCACAGACTTTGGCTAGTGAGTCACCTGTGGCCCTTCCAGGGAGTGGGGGAGATCTTGTCACTGTGGTTCATGCCCTGATAACATCTAGATTAGACTACTACAATGCATTCTACATGAGACTGCCCTTGAAGACTGTCCAGAAGCTACAGCTGGTTACAGAATGCTGCTGCCATAAATAAATAATAAATATTTGCAGTGGTCTCTTGTTAAGGTTTCTGCTGCTAAAGCCCCGAGGTTGTATTTGCTGCCCACATTCCTTATTTAGGGCATCCTGACCTTTTAGCCAAGGCTATGTTGGATAGTGTGCTATAACAATCTGGCATAGTCAACTTTTCCTGTGTGAACAAGACAATCCAGTTATAAGTCTCTGTTATAAGTGCAAAGACGGAACAATACAGATATGTGGATGCAGGCTAAGGTTCACAAGATCATTTACAAATGACTCGCAAATACGGGGGGGGGGGGGAATCCAGTAAAAATTCACAACCTAAGATCAATACAATTATAAACTTCCTAATAATAAAGGCAAGAAGAGTGACAAATATTAACTTGTGCAGTTGCAGAAGACGAGCACAACAGCATAACACCAGCACAGAGGACACAAAGCTAGCCACTTCACCTCGAACCTAAAACTCAGCAAACTTGGTGCCAAGCAAAGGGTGTGGAGAGCCAGAGTTGAGGTATCATCACAGAAAGCCAGTGCCGTACAGAGCTCAGAGTGTTGGACTAAACCAAGGAGGACCAAGCTCAAATCCCTACTGAGCCATAAAAGTGCCCTGGTGATCTTGGGCCAACCACTCTCAACTGAACCTACATCACGGGGTTTGTGTGAAGCCCCTGTAAGCTACCCTTGAAGAAAAGGTGGAGCAAAAAAAAATGATGAATCTATAGATAAAGAAAACCTTGATTCTGGTATCCAGGGGTTGTTTCGTAGAAAAAGAGCTAGGGGAACTCATTAGCATAGCTCATTAGCATATGCCACACCCCCTGGCATCATCGGAAGTGTGTCATAAGGCCACAAACACCACCCCCAATGGTCTTGGCCGCCGCCACCGGCCTTGCAGCTCCACTGCCGAGCCCCATGAGGGGCCCGGCGGTGGACCTGCAAGGCCGGCGGGAGTGCAAGGAAGCCCCGCGAAGGCCCTCCCTGGCCCCAGGCAGGCAGGGGTGGGGAGAGGCAGGGAGGAAGCAACTTACCCTCCCTCTTCTCCTGCCTCCTCCTGGCTGAATGAGGGCCGGAAGCGGAGTAGCAAGAAGCAGGGGGCGGGGCTTTGTCATGTGCCCTGCCCCCCATACCTCACCCGGGGGAACTGCGATCCCCCCCGAAATGACCTCTGCTGGTATCCATCAGAGATGATCAAGCTCAGATACCAGCACTATAAACCACGTCTAGAAAGAAACTGGCATTCAGTGCAGTTATTTCATTGCTGATGAGATATCTCCCCTTCCCTGCCAGGTTACTGTAGGAGTTGGGTGGGGCTCTCAGTAAAAATGTTGGTTATGACCTTTGCTGTGTATAGGGCTGCCAGATCCCCCAGGGGGGTGGGGGTTTGTCCGCTTCCAGGCCCCCAGATCTGCCAACCCGGATTTGGCCAGTGGAAAGAACCCCGCCCCCAAAGCACCCGGCGTGCAGCAATGCGCCCGGCGCAATGACATCACCCAGAGGTGATGTCATTGTGCAGGGCATGTTGCGGGGGGGAGGGGTGATCAATCATTTAAGGAAAAACCATAGAGCTTTTCCTTAAATGGTAGCACATCCCCTGCAATGTGCCATGCACAATGACATCACTTCCGGGTGACATCATTGCAGCATGTGCACTTCTCACACACATCAAAGAGATCCCGGAGAGGGACCAGGACCACCAACCCCGCCGGCATGCTGGTAAGACCTGGCAACCCTAGTTGTGTCCAGAGTTGCCAGTCTTGGGTTGGGAAATACTTGGAGACTTGGGGGGGTGCCTGGGAACAGCAGAGTTTGGGGAGGGGAGGGATCTCAGAAGGGTATAATGCCATAGAGGGCCCCCTTCCAAAGGAGCCATTTTCTCCAGGGGAACTAACCTTGGTCATCTGGAGATCAACTGTAATAGCAGGAGAAGGTACCACCCGTTGGTTGGCAACTTTAGCCATGTAGAAATGTCCCTGATATTTTTTAGTATTTACAGCACTGATGCAATACCAATGATTTAATTCAGATACACGTTTTGCCAATAGCTGTATGAAGCCATAATATGGTAACTGCACACTCTGGTACCCGGGTTGAGGGGAGAGGCAGGTTCAAGTACTACTTTACTGTGCTATAAAAAAAGACCCAAGAGTGTCCTTGTGGATTAAAATACAACAACCTATCCTTATGGCAATAATAGTAAAGGCCAGTGTTTTGAGATCCAAAGGTCACCAGTTCAGTTCCAGATGGCAACTCAACCACAGCCTAAATGGGACAGGTGACATTTGTCAAACCTTTGCAGAGAGTTTACAGTCCTAAGGTAGGATCTCATAGAATAAGAGTTTTTTGTATTTGAAGTACAGCGTACCTGGAGGCACCAAGCCCTACTGAGGTTAAACTGTGTTAGCCATGAGACAGGAGGAGTGAGGAAGCAGTGTTTACTTTGTACCAGGAAATAAAGGCTCAGATCCACATTTAATCAGAAATCCACAAGAGCTCAAACTTGAGTCGTTCTACTTTATTGACCCCTGGGATTTTTACCCAGGACCCCCAGAAAGTATGGTTAAATTCCAATAAACATTTTTAATTCTTTATCCAGGAACCCAGAATGGCTTTTAAAGTTTACCAGCCCCAGGAGTGAATCAAACCTGCTTTATAGCCTTAAAAAGGAAGGGTTTCCTGTCTCCCACTGTTAAATCCCAGACAAGCTTTAATGTGTTACAGCTGGTACACATTTAAAAACAAAAGTCCCACAACATTCATAGCAAAGACTTTAGAAGGCAAGAAGCCACAGGCAGGCTGGCATGCAAACGCCCAATTTCACTTGTCATGGATAAATCTTGTTCCGCTTTTCCATAAGTGGTAAATTGCTAAAAGTCCAGCCCATTCATTGGATGATTTGAGCCATTTTGCAAATATTCAGCATTTGCCTGCCAGATACACGGGCGCATTGGGACCACTGTTAAGCAGCAAACCGTGACCTTTGCGTATCTGATATTTCTATAAATACTGATTAAAGTCTTCTTTCACAGGTCAAAAGGATTCTCCTTTACTACTGGGGATATTCACATAAGGTTTACAGCAGTACTGCATTTGAACTGAATAGGTCATACAGATAAATACACCAAAGTGATTTGGGTCATAATCCCACACATGAGCCAGCAAGTCAGCCACATGAAGTCAAAGCCCTCCCTTGCTACTTTCCATTTCCAGAAGCTTTGCTCCAGTTTTACCTGGATTTTCCTCAGCATCTTCTGAATGCACGTTGTTTTTATACATTTTATACACCGGAGGCTCCACACCATAGCTGGGGGCAAAGGGCAGCAAAGTCGGTTAACAACTGAAACCCAGAAACTTCACATGGGCCCACGAGGAGGAGGAGGATATTGGATTTATACCCTGCCCTTCACTACCCAAGGAAGTCTCAGAGCAGCTTACAAACTCCTTTCCCTTCCCCTCCCCACAACAGACACCCTGTGAGGTAGGTGGGGCTGAGAGAGCTCTGACAGAAACTGCTCTTTTTCAAGAACAGCTGTGCGAGAACTATGGCTTGCCCAAGGTCATCCAGCAGCTACGAGTGGAGGAGTGGGGAATCAAACCCAGTTCTCCCAGATTAGACTCCACACACTTAACCACTACACCCCACCTCCCTCTTTCCTTGCAGTCCAGTACAGATGATGTAGGGGCAACCAGTGACTTCTCTCCTGCACAAGGCAGGCTACAGCTGCTCCTGCATTTCAGGACTAAAACTGGGGGGGAGTAGTTTCTGAAAGCCCAAACCTGATGGCAAACTCATGGTGTGCCCTGGCCATTGACAGTGATTTTTAAAATGCTGTGTGGCCCTGATCCAGTGCAGGTTCATGGCGCAGAGCTCTGTTCCTCCCCATCCCATGCCTTTTCAAGAGCCAAAACAGCCACAGTGTGTGTGTGTGTGTGTGTGTGTGTGTGTGTGTGTGTGTGTGTGTGTGACTGGCCCAAGGTTACCCAGCAAGATTCCATGGCCAAGGGCTAGTGTGGTGTAGTGGCTAGAGAGTTGGACTAGAACCTGGGACAACTGGGTTTGATTCCCTCACTCAACCATGGAAGCCTGCCAGGTGACCTTGGGCCCGTCCCAATCTCTCAGCCTAACCCGACCCTCACAAGGTTATTATCATGAAGACTAAGTGGAGGAGGGGAGAAAGATGTGAAAGGCTGCTTTGAGTCCTAATCAGCCCAGGCTAGCCTGATCCCATCAGATCTCGGAAGCTAAGCAGGGTTGGCCTTGGCTAGGATTTGGAAGGTATTTCCAATGAATACCAGGGTTATAGGGCTCAGAGGTTAAGACACTGAGCTGCAGACTGGAAGATCTGTAGTTCGGCAATTCAAGACCCTACTGCTGCATGACGGAGTGAGCTCCTGTCTCTGGCCCCAGCTCCTGCCAACCTAGCAGTTCGAAAGCAAGAAATTGCAAGTAGATAAATAGGTACTGCTTCGGTGGGAAGGTAACAGCATTCCATGCGCCTTGGCGTTTAGTCATGCCGGCCACATGACCACAGAAACGTCTTTGGACAGCGCTGGTTCTTCAGCTTGGAAACTGAGATGAGCACCACCCCTAGAGTCAGATTCGACTGGCTTTTGAGCAAGGGAAACCTTTACCTTTTAAGGCAAAGGTAGGCAATGGCAAACCACCACTGAAACATCTCTTGCCTTAAAAACAAGTTTAGCTCGCGCCATCTAGTAGTGCATAATGCTAAAGAGCTAGAACCTCTCACTGCCAGACGATCTTAGGCTCTCCTGGCTATTCTACACATATGATATTTATTAATTGTTACTGAGTCCTGGTCAAGGAGAAAAGTGGGATATAAATAAAAAATAAGCAAATAAAGAAGCAGAGGGGAGATTCAAACCTGGGTCTCCCAGATCCTGGTCTAACACTCTAACCATGACACCACACTGACACACCAGGAGCCATACCTCAGGCCTAGATGTTTAGGCTGGGGAGGTTGAAGAGATGCTTCTAAGGGAGAAAGTCTGGGAGAGAATCAGCTGTCTGTAGGAGGGGTAGAGACTGCAGCGTGGAACAAAGCATGTGTGTGTGTTGCTCCTTGTTTGCCCTTCATCCTGAGCAAACATTTTGTGTGGTTTTCTCTTTACCAGTGTGAGTGAATTGAAATGGAAAAGAGTATGGGTAAAGAAGTAGTGAAGGGGAGGAGCTAAACAGAACAGGGTGTGGTTAGGCTGTACCAAAGGGGAAGGGGGCCCAGTTGTTCCTGTTGTCCAGGACCCACGGAAACCTGGAACCAGCCCTACTCCATATACATTTTAAAACACAAAATACAATTTTTTCCAAGATTCCTTTAGAACAACCTAAGTAAGATAAATAAGATAACCAGCAGGAAGTTAATCCACTTAATTTATCCCAGCCTTGCTGGCAGTTCAAACCATGCACACCGTCAGTTGACATACAAGCCACTCTAGCTATAAAAATCAGAACTGAAATATTTGCCTTCTGTTCTTTAGAAACATGAACTCCTCTGAACCGCGAGGGTGAATAGCGCTTGGGAGGAAACATATACAACTTTATTTTCCTTCATATTTGGGGAAAACAATAGACACTTGTCCTGGGCTGCTTGCATAAATCACGTAGGCACCCAAGAAAGACGACGCTGTTCCCTACATTTACCCTTCATTGACAAAGGCTGCTTTTAGAATCAACCTCTTTCTCATGACAAAACACTAGCAAAGCACCCTGCCATGTTCCGGTGAAGTCATTCATTTATTTGCTGTAGCTGGTTGGATGCTGCCAATACTATCATGGTTGTACACTATCTTCAACGTTTTTGGCAGCACGTGGGTTACCAGATATTTGGTACGTTTCGCTCCAGATTTCCCAAGCAATAAGACATTCCAGAAGCAGCACTACTGGGTTTGGTTTTCCAGCGCAGGACTCTTATGGCATCCTTGCAACAGTGTTTTTATTCACAAATATCCAAGTAGAGCACAAGTGGAGGGAAACAGACTTCCCTACAAAGCAGTGGCTCCATTACCATGTATCAGATCCTGGACACCAAGGAGATTCGCCTTCAGACAACTTGCAGCTGTCTGCTCCAAGCGCAGACCGGTCCTTATTGATTAAAATATTTACACCCTGTCTTTCCCTTGTGGCTCAAAGGGGTTTAGCATTCCAAGATTAAAAACATTTTAAAAAGCAGTAAGCCCTCATTTATCACCTCCTCAAGAAAACCCTTTCAGCTAAGCCCTCACAAATAAAACAGGCTTACAGCACCTCCTAAAAACTTCTAAAGATATTGCCTCCCACCTCTCCAAAAAGCCCATCCCACAAGGTGGAGGCCTCTATAGAGAAGGAACAGCTTCTAATAGCTGCCATGCAGGCCACCTTAAATGGAGAAATAACTAGAAGGTGACAGCCATAAGATCTGATCTGATCTAATTTATTACAGCAAGAGCCAGTAAAACAGTATAATTCTGATATAACAAAGATTAAAACAGTAATAACCTAGGAATAGTATAAAAACATTGACAAGAGCAAATTAATAAAGAGCATAGCTGGTTCATAAGGACATAGGGGGTGAGAGAGTCCTTCATATGCATACGTTCTAGAGGGCTAGGACCCTGAACTGAACCATGGACTGAATTCTTCCTTCTTTGACTAACAGGCATATGCCTCTTCCCCTCAACTGGAGTTCCCCCTTCTTCATGGATACTTGAAAGGAGCTGTGGGGGGGAGGGAAACCATCTCTTAACAGTTAGGAACATAAACATTCCTTTGTCATAGGGCCAGGATGCTGCCAGGTGTTTCACTTCAGGCCAAGCTATGTAGTGAGAAATCCTTTCAAAGCACTCAGGCAACAACACTGATAACTTACCACTGTGTGTACATGGAACCATTTTTAAGCCACCGTAGCCCCGGCACCCCCATACTTACTAAAGAGGAAGGGCATACAGCCTGCATACAGCAGAATTTGGCCCCACTCCTGCTGGATGCACACCAACTGGACCTACCCTAGAGGTCAGCGGCACCCCCAACCCAGGAGGGCCAGGCAAGGGACAAATAGGCACTGCACGGGGCAGCCCTGGCCCTTAAAGTTCCAGCACTGGATGGCTGAGGGAAAGGTGGGGCAGCCATTTTAAGGGAGGTGGAAGGTAAGGCTGGACTGGTCCAGTCATGCCCAGTTGGCAATAGCTCCTGTCAAGCAGCCCAGGAGAGAGGCAACCCTCAGGGAGGCAGGCACAGGAAGGGGCAGGCACACCTCAGGGATTCTCCCTCAAGGTCAATAACTAGGGTTGCCAACTCTGGGCCAGGAAATTCCTGGAGATTTGGAGTGTGGCTTCAAGAGGGAGGGTTAGAGGGACCTCAGCAAGGTACAATGCAATAGAGACCACACTCCAAAGCAGGCATTTTCTCCAGGGGAACTGATCTCTGTCATCTGGAGATCCATTGTGATTACGAGAGATCTCCAGGCCTCACCTGTAGATTGACAAGCCTGCCAGGGACTCGGGCCTGGGAGGACATGCTGGCTCTCCTGCCAGCTAAATGGCTATAGGGGAGGACTGTAGAAAGAGAGGAGGAAGACCTGGGGTGCTGTTTTACTCTCTCTAGTCTGCAACCTATCGAAGCTGCATCCCACCTGCCCATGACAGTGCGGCAGGTGCTCACAGCCACCATCTTTCCAATCATGCCAAATATTTTAACCAGATTTATGCACCTGATCAGAAACCCCAGACAATTGTAAAAGTCCTCTGATCATTTAGCAAAAGAACTATCAATAGAAAGCTGAGGGGAAAAGTAAATAGCCTAGATTTGGGAAACCTTTGCTTTTCACAATGCCCTATAAATAGCAATATGGAAAAGGTTCTCTCACCACAGCACTAGAGGACCTTGTGACATCAGCAGCCCCCAGACCAGTCATTTCTTTTGACCTTCTCCCTCAGTTGCATGTCTGAAAAAACCCAAGTTCTAAGTGGCAAGCTGTGCTGTGCTGCAAATATCAAACATTCCTAAGATCTAGTGGGCTTCTTGCTAGCAAGCAGCGCTTCAAATCGAAAACTAAAGTGGTTAGATAAATTAAGGCCTGTAAAGACTTATCCCTAGACCAGGGGAGCAATCAATTCCAACTTCTTAGCTTGCAGCACAAAATCGTACTCTTCGAACACTTTTCTGAGTGTTCTCCTCTCTTCAAGACAAGCCTCAACATGGCACATGAGAGCTAATCCTCCCCATGTGTGCCAGCGAGCAGTTTGAAGACAGGTCTCCATGCGCGCGATCTTTTTCCGAAAAGGACACAGACATTAGTTATGCTTCAGGCACCAGTCTTAAAACCAGGAAACATAGAAAATCCATTTAACACATGACATTATGGAAAGAAACATCAATAGCTTTGCTTCAGTAGCAACGTTTTTTAAAAGGTTCCCAGGAAGTGTACACTGATCAATGGATCCAAGATGTCACCGACTGAGCATATGAAAGTTAAAACTTTCCAATACAGAAAAACAACAGCATGCCAGCCTGGAAATACTGCTGGAAATATATATGAAGTGTTATCTCTTTCAACCCACATTGGAGACATTCAAAGGCAACACGGTAGAAAAACATTATTTACACTGATGCATTTCGCAATGGGTAGATCAATGCTTTGAAGAGGTGCATGTCTAAAAGAGTTAAAATTATGCCAGCAACCAAGCTGTGGCAATCTTGTCAGGACTGGTTTAAAAGAGGTGGTCATCTCAAATGGACTGGGGACAGGAGGTTTGTGAGAATGCAACACAAAGCACAGTTATACTACGTTAAATCCAGGAGGCAGTTTCCCCAACAATGGAGGCACCAAATTCAGGAAGGGAAATGGGAAATATTTCAGAGAAGAGATACCTAGCAACAGGTTTCCCTGCCATGTTCGGCATATTGACTGCACAAATTCTGCTATTTCATTTGACCAGAATCAACTCACAGGGATTGGCATAAACTCCATATGGATCCACCATGCCCAACAGTCACAAATCTCTTGTCAGAAGCATCCTCATCAAACACATTAACAGTCACAAGAGATAAACTCCTAAGACTACAGTGTGTTTCTAGTATTCATTGAGGAACTTCCCATATTCCATTGGACATGAACCAATTTTTCTCTTGCCCACTTGAAGATGCTTTTTCTCTAAAAAGGAAGTGCTTCCAAAGAATCCAAGTCCCAATTAGCAAAGCTCTGTAAAAGGGCCTGTGTATGAAAGACTTAACAGGGACCAGAACAGAAGGCCCTTCTTTGAAATGAAAATAAGTTGTGGCGGATCTGTCATTAAACTTTACATTAGTATTGAGCAATCTGAAATCTCAGCACTTTGATGCTGTCATTACCATTTCAGACTTTGGAATACCACCTTAGAGCCAGTGACAGATTGGCAGAAGAACTTAAATAGAAGACAGAAGAACATATTTCTGAAACTTACCTGAATTTCTCTTCGACACCAGCTTCACATTGGTGCTGAATACAGGGCAGCTCACGAGGATTAAGAAGATGTGGAGCTTCATCTCCGTCTCCTTTTGGCAGCTGGAATGCAAACACAGCACAACTAAGTCCAAATCCCAGTTTTCTTGATGAGAACCTGATTGTCATTATATCTGAACATTTTCACAAAGCATCTTTATCCAGTACAAAGGCTTGAGGTAGTAACTTCTGGGATTATGATTTTGCAGGAGCAAAACCACAAAGCAAAACTCAATACAATACATCTGGTGATTTCACACAAACAAAAAAAGAGAGGAGTTCCTCAAAGCAATGCACTGTGCTTTGAATTTTGCATCGTATATTCTGAACACATCAACTAGGTGTCCGAAATTAAGTGCCAGTTAGATATATCTGCAGCATTACGAAACAGAGGATGTCTGTTCTAACTGAAGTCCAATACCAGTTTCAGCTGATACAAGATGCTAGGATGTGTTTTTTAAGTTGAACTTCAGTGCTGAATTGCAAAAGACTAGATGTGCTCAATTACTACTACTCCCCCAAGAAACTTATTTCCTTTTCGATTTGTAAAGATAACCCTTGGGGAGCTGTGGGAAACAAAGCAAAAGACAAATGGGAAACCACAAGGATGAGGAAAAACCGTAGTAGTTCCAGCTGGAAATGCATCAAGAGAAATTCTTCTTCAGGGGATACACAAAAATGACTGGGTTGGACCCAGCTCTCCCCCCACCTACCCCCCATCATTTCAACTCTCATCCAAGGCAATTTCCAAGGACATCCTTGTTCCCACTGCAGCTTCTGGGACATAATCCATCCCATCCCACAACTCTTTGGATTGGCCCCTAAAGGGAGGGAAGCAATTGTCTGATCCACACTTAGAGCTCTGCTTGCAGTTCTCTGGATCCAAGAACCATCTATAGCTACTGTGCAAGGGGAGGGGATGTAAGTCAGATTTTAATGTCATCATTGATTAATGCAAAACATTAATGAATCGAATCATGGCAAAAAGTTTACATTTTATGTCATAGCCCACTTAAAATGACATAAATACAATGCCCCATCATGTCACTGTGTAGGAAACCTTCAACACAGGTGGCGACAGCAGCACAGCAGACCATTCTGTTTGGCATCCAGGACCAGATCTCCACCAAACAACTAAGGTACAGAAGCTGTGCAGGTATGAGAGGTGATGACAGGCATAAGCCATTCTTGTTGCTTTCTTCTGCAGAGCTGCTGGGGCTTGGCTTGGCTTGCGCAAGGCATGTCTGGCCAAGTACAACACTCCTCATCTCTCTCCCTACCCCCATTTCGTTTGCTACCATATCTATCATCATCACAGGTAGACTTTGCACTCAGGGGGGAATGGGCATTTGGAACAAAAAAAATCGCCTATCCTTGAACAATTATCCCAGCACCTCCTTTACCCTGACTATTAAACTCCATCTCAGACAATATGCCTGCAGCTTTGGTTCAATGAGGGAAGCAGTTCCACCAGAACGTGGAAACAACTGTGAACATCACTTTTCTTCACAAACAATAAACTAGGAACAAACAAAAAACCAAAAAAGACAGAAAGGACACTGCACAAAGAAGACCCTATAGAATCTATTCAGGGAGATTATTTTGCACCATACCATGTTTTCTTGTTTCCAACAGACTTAGCCCTTGGAATTTCAGATTGTCCGGTTTGTCCAGTCACAGGTGCCCACATGTCAGAGGAAAGGAAATTCTAACAATCCAGGAAAAGCTAATTGTCATGTTGACTGAACCCTTGATCCAACCCCACACATGAAGTTGCCTTAAACCAGTTAGACCATTGGTCTGTCAAGGTCAGTATTGTCTACTCTGATGGGCAGCAGCTGTACAAGGTCTTCTGTGGAGATCTTTCCCAGGGTCTGCTGCTTGATCCCTTCAATTGAAGATGTCAGGTATGGAAACTTGGACTTTCCAAATGCAAAGCCACTCAGCCATGGACCAACCCAGAGACCTAGTAAAGGACATGAAGAGTGTCTGCATCAAGACACAATATGTATCTTCAATGCAGACAAATTCAGGCAGGTAGCCGTGTTGGTCTGAAGCAGCAGAACAAAGTTTGAGTGCCGTAGCACCTTCAAGACCAACAAAGTTTTATTCAAAGTGTAAGCTTTCATGTGCAAAGCATACTTCTTCAGACAAATTGGAATAAAATATCCTCGAGGGCTTCAATGCATCTTCAATGCAGATGGGGATGTGCACACAACTCTGCACTCTCATCAGCTATACATGCAGAAGGCTGCTTTCATTTTTACAAATCTTCCTTGATGGATCACAGCCAATGAAATTAAGAGGTTCATAAGACTCTCATTCTCCTTTTAGAGAACTCATAGTGGCTACATGGGACACCCACTCAGTCTCTGGCCACATCCAACCTTCTTTAGCTTCAATTTTGCTACAGCATGAGGTGATTCCACTCACTCATCACTTGGAGAGAACATTTAGAACTCACAAAAATGGGAGGGGTGCACACTGAAATTATCTGGACTCCCAACAGTTCAAACCGAAGTTCTGTTTTTATTTACTTAGAAGAATACTGATATCCTACCTCTCCAGAATGTGCTTGAGGTAGCTTACTATAAAGCCAAGTGAAAATCTTCAATTAAAAACTGCAATCAAAAGCAAGACAGCCGTTACAATACAATTCTTAAAGGAGAGTCAGAACCACTTAACACGGGTCAGAACAGGTACATCTTTTGTTGGCTCTGAAGGGAGACCAGGGAACAGAATCTCAGCACCTTAGGGGGGTGGGGCAGTACATAGATGGGGTAACAGCCGGGCAAGAGGCTCTTGTTTGTAGCAACCCTCCTCATCTCACTCAGAAGGGGGACATCACATTATACAGGTACTTCTCACCCTTAGCAGCCAGCCTACCGTTTTGCCAGAGAGGACGTAAGGGACCACACATTATCATCTCTTACAGTGTACTGCTTATTCAATTATTTCAAATTACAACATATCCTTTTAAGGTTCGTTCATCCCCAATATATTACAGGCCATAAATATGTAGAGCTTTGTACTCCTGAAAATTCTTTATTCTCTTGAGCGCTTTAAATTTTCCGAATTCCCTTGGGTCAGAGCATTCAAAAGCCAAAGGGGATCCGCAAAAATGATGAGATACGAAAGCTGTCCTTCAATGTTTAATGAATGACTTGGCATGCAGAGGGGTTTTTTTTGGATGCCAAGTCAAATCCTCAAGGAATCAAATCCTCAAGGAATCAAATCCCAGCACAAGTAGGGACACCTTGACAAGAAGTTTAAAAAAAAATGTAATTGAACTAAATCTTTTGCAAGAGGGGTTTTTTTTAAAAAAATGTAATTGAACTAAATCTTTTGACAGATGATTGTAATGATGATGTTATGCCAGGATGATCTGCAAGTGTAACTTAGCAAATTACTTTTACCACTTTGCTCTCTTCAGCTATTACGGTAGGAACAGGTAACTCATATCCATGGTGTATTAGTCTCTCCCACCCCCCATCCCCAAGAGGAACTTAATTGCAGAAAATAGACTTATTTCAAAAGCCAAAATTGGTTTCTAGCAACTGCTCCAGCTATCTGAAGAAAGTCATAGTTGCCCTGCCAAAACCGCCACCTGAAGGGACAAGAAATAACAGGCGAAAAGCTGTTTCACACACTATACAGTAGCAAACCCAGGTCCTCCCTCAAATACCAGTACATCTGGTGGTGTGAAACAAATTGTGCAATATCAGTGTACCAAATGTGCATTCCACAGACAGATTTCTGACAAGTCTTCCCATGTGATAGGTCTGCCATATGCCCACAACATTTGTTTTAGGTGTATATATAAAATATCCTTCTTTGTGAGGGATGAAGAAATCCTTACACAACATTCCAAGTAACTTTTCTCAGTACCAGTGCCAGTGAAAAAGTAATTGAAGCAACTGGAAAAGTTAACGGTGTGCTGTGTAAAAACTAAAAATGATCTGTCTTTTGATGTTACAGCATATTGCATCAGCTATTTATTCCATCATTAGATGCTGAATCTTCAAGCCACAAGCATCCCAGTAGGAACCAGATGATCTAAATGGGTCTAGTGTCTGGTGTGCCAGTCACAACATTTTAGACGGGCAGTAGAAACGTAGCTAATTCAGGGTTTGTTTCAGGTTCTAGGTTGCCCTTGGGAAAGACTTCCAGTTCCTCCCTTTCACTATGCCTTACCTTCCTCCACTCCACTTATTCCTCTATGTCTCTCTCACAGACATCTGCCTTCCCTCTGTATTGCATTTCCCAATAGGAAACTGCTCCAGAAACCACTACTGCTCCCCTGCTATTAAAACACCCAGAAAACTGTGGAAATAGAAGAAGAAGAAGAGATTGGATTTATACCCCACCCTTCACTTGGAGTCTCAGAGCAGCTTACAAACTCCTTTCCCTTCCCCTCCCCACAACAGACACCCTGTGAGGTAGGTGGGGCTGAGAGAGCTCTGACACAAACTGCTCTTTTTCAAGGACAGCTGTGCCAGAGCTTGTGACTGACCCAAGGGCACATCAGCAGGTGCAAGTGGAGGAGTGGGGAATCAAACCCGGTTCTCCCAGATTAGAGTCCACACACTTAACCACTACACCAAACTGGCTCTCTGAAATAAGCTGAGATCACACTAGCTTGTTCCTTGCCTTCCACATTAGTGCTGACTCACTACAGAAATAGCTTCACTGGGCCATAGAGAAGAATCTGGTGAGAGTCAACCAGTCTCTTGGGACTGTTATGCAGAAAGACTATCTTACTATCTACAAGCTAATAAGATCCAACGGGCAGAACAAAAGAGTGAAATTTTATTGACTTTTTTTTTTGCTGTTGTTCGTCCTCTGATGTCACCTGCTGTACCACGTACAAGTACCAAGTACAAAAACGTATGACGAACTGATAGCTCTTTTGAAGACACATTTTTGCCCAACGTCATATACTACTCTATAGAGGTTCTATTTTTTAAGTGTGATCAGCAAGCCAATGAAATATAACAGAATACACTGTAAAGCTGGGGATCTCTGGAAGACTTGTTATGAGGTCAGGATGAGACCATCCAGCAGCACCTCCCCTCAGAACAGAATCTTGGCTTTCCCTCCAGCACAGCAACAAGCATTGGCAGCTGAAGCCGCTTCGTGTAATGTCAGAGAAATTCCTAACAGGCACCCCACTGACGCCCACATTCTCCAACAAACCCAGGAATCAGATGAGGAGCAGGTCCAGAGGCTCACATCTACACCAGTGGGATTATGTAAATCAAAGTCTAAACTGTAGAGGGCAACATTTAAAAAGTGAATGGAGATTCAGGGATGCTGAGTGTCACACTTGACCAAAAAAGGGGTCCCATACAAAGAGTTTGTCAATCAAGGGCTAATCCCAGGAAACAAAGAGACAGAGGGGAAAGGTTCCCGGTTCCAACTGCCCATAATTTGGAGGGTTTCCCTGAGGAGGAAGTACAAACATTAAACTCCATTCAACCTATTCATGCTATTGAGAGGCAATGCCCAGAAATGATTGCCACTGTAGAGATAAATGGTCAGAAGTGTGACATGGAAGTTGACTCTGGGGCCAGATCCACCATCATCGACAGCAGCGCATTTTCACAGCTATTCCAGGACCATCCTCCCAAATTACACAGATCAAAATGTCACCTTTGTTACTACAATGTACAGACTGTTCATATCCTTGGAAGCTGTGATGTAGATGTTCACTACGGACCTCTCAGATGGACATTACCCTTGTTGGCTACAAAAATTCGTAAAAGCCTGCAGGGAAGAAACTGGTTCACACCCTTGGGAATCAGTGTTCAAGGACATAGTGTCTGTCCAGCAATACTGGAAGAACTGGCATCTGAGTTCCCACGTGTATTCACTGAGGCATTAGGAGCATACAAAGGTCCACCAGTGACTTTTCAAATGGACCCTACCACAACACCTATTTGTTTGAAGGGCCAGAATGTTCCTTTCAACCTGAGATCAAAGATCAACGAAGAACTTGATCAGCTTATTGCACAAGGAATCATAGAGCCAGTGACTCATGCAACCTGGGCCACCCCTATTGTTCCTGTCTTGAAATGGCAACATAAGTATTTGTGGGGATTATGAATATACTGTGAATAAAGCACTCAAGTAAGACCCATATCCAATGCCTACCATAAAACAGTTGCTGTCTGTCCTAGCAGGTGGAAAGATTTTTGCTAACCTGGACCTTGCTCAAGCCAGTCAGCAACCGACAGTTGATGACAAGGCTGCAGAAACCCAAACCGTTATTACACATAGAGCGGCTTTTCATGTTAACACCTTTAATTTGGAACCTCAGTGACATCAGGACTCTTTCAGTGCTTCATGGAAACTTTATTAGCAGGTATTCCTGGGATTGTGCCTTACTTCGATGATGTGTTAATTATGACCACCTCTAAGGAGCAACTCATGAATCATTTCCAAAAGGTTTTGCAAAAGTTTGATCTTTAAGGAACCACAGTTAAGAAAGAGAAATGCCGGCTGGGGGTTCCTAATATCACAGTCCTGGGATACCAGATTGATGCAGCTGGTATCTACCCTTCACAGGGTAAGGTAAAGGCACAATGTCCCTAGGCAAAATACAATGAAGATCTTCAGGCATTTATGGGACTTCTAAAGTTTTATCACATTTTCTTAAAAAGCAAAGCCACTATTTATTGATTTGATTTCTATCCTGCACTCCCCGCGGGTGGGTTCAGGGGGGGTCACAACACAAAAAATTCTAACGTAAGTCAATCAGTTTTAAAAGCTCTAAGAAAACCATTCCAAATTCCCTGGTAAACAAGATGGCATTCCAAAAACTTGTGGTGTCCTGGGCCTATTTTCATCAGAGATGATATGGAACCTGATTTGGTATGGGTTCTCACTCAGAGTGAAAAATTCACTGCGATCAAGATTATGGGCCGCTTGAGCAGGAGGGGCCAGATTTGGTTGGATGTCCACTGCCTCATCCAAAAGCCCAGTGGAACAGCTCTGTTTTACAGGCCCTGAGGAATAGATGTTGATCTACTGAGCACAAGGCTCTTCGGGACGCATACGGGGAGAGGCGGTCCTGCAGGTATGTTGGTCCCTGGCTGCACAGGGCCTTAAAGGTTAACACCAGCATCTTGAAGTGGATCTGGAACTCTATCGGCAGCCAGTGCAACTGGCACAGCACTGGCTGAATGTGTGCCCATGGAGATATCACAGTCAGCAAGCGCACTGCCACATTTTGCACTAACTAAAGTTTCTGGGTCAGGTATAAGGGTAGCCCTGCATAAAGCGAGTTACAATAGTCCAACCTGGAAGTAACCATTGTGTGGATAACTGTAGCCAAGTCATGGGAGAAAGGTAGGGAGCTAGTTGTTGAACCTGCCGAAGATGGGAAAAGGCTAATTTGGTAACTGCGATGACCTGGGCCTCCACTGATAATGAAACATCCAGTATCACTCCTAGGCTCCTTACTCTCAGTGCTGGCACCAGTGGTGCCCCATCCAGAGCTGAAAGCTGAATTCCCATAGCCATATCCAATCCCCCGAGGTTCAGGTACAGGACCTCCATCTTTGATGGATTTAACTTCTGCTGGCTCTGCTGCAACCAGCCAGCCACAGCCCTTGAAGCCCTGTCCGAAACATCTGAAGCCAAGTGCAGCTGGCCACCCATTAACAGCATATTGATGACACCTTAGCCCGAACCTCCGGATTAGCTGGGCTAGGGGGTGCATATAGATGTTAAATAACATCGGGGAGAAGATCACCCCTGGGGGACCCTGCAATCCCAATGGGTATTGCAGAGAAATCCTCTCCCCAAGTGCCATCCTCTGTCCCCGACCCTGGAGAAAGGAGAGCCATCGCAAGAGAGTCCCCCAAGTACCCATGTCAGCGAGGCAGTGGATCAAAGGATCATGGCTGACCATGTCAAATGCTGCCATGAGACTGAGAAGCAGCAGCAGTGCCAACCTGCCTAGATCCAGGTGCCTCTGGAGGTAATCTGTAAGGATATGGAGGGCTTTGCCCACAGAAAAATTGCCTGAAGTATTCTGGCCATTTTCATCTCATCATTATGAACTGCCATCACTATGAACTGCCAGCTCATAAGGGTCGTCTATTACGGGGAAACAGGGTGGTCATTCCAGAAGCAGGATACAGAGTCATACTAAGAACTCTACATGCAGCACACACAGGTATGGTGTGAATGAAGGCACTGGCCAGAAGTTATGTGAGGTGGCTTGGACTAGACACTAATATTGAAAGGGTCATGAGTGAAAGCAACATATGTCAAGCTACCCACCACAATCCACCAAAAGCTCCAGTTTTCCCTTGGGAAGTGACAAAGCCTCCACATAGACTATGTTGGCCCCTTCCAAGGCAAAACCTTCCTAATTATTGTGGATTCATTTTCAAAATGGCTTGAAGTAGCCATCATCCCAGCTTTAAACTCAAACGCTGCCATCACAGTTCTCTGTCAACTTTTTGAAGCATACTTTTTGAAGACACAATCATTTCAGACAATGGTGCAGCTTTCACCTCTGCAATTTTTTAAGACTTTGCTAATAAAAATCTCATCAGGGCTACCACAGTGGCACCACATAGTCCCCAGGCAAATGAGCAAGGAGAGCCAATAGTACTACAGACTACAAAAGATGTGCTGAAAGGGATAATTTCTGGTGACTGGAAAACCAAATTGGCAAGATTTCTGCTGGCCCAACATGTTACACCCTGCCCAGTGTTCCCTCTAAGCTGAGTTATTGTGAGTTAGCTCACAGTTTTTTAGCCTCTGGCTCACACATTTTTGTCTTCGCTCAGGAAGGAGGGCTCCAGAGCACACTAATTTATGCAGTAGCCAAATCACCCGCTCACAACTGCAATGCCAGTAACTCACAAAAGCAGAACTTTTGCTCACAAGACTCCATGGCTTAGAGGGAGCATTGACCCTGCCTTTCAACTGGGTCCAGCCCAGCTGAGTTGCTTATGGGACATTGTCTCAGGACGTGCCTAGGTCATGTCTACCCTGATATTGCAAGCCACCTGCGGTCTAAACAATAACAGCAGCTGTACTCTGCTTTGACATCTAGGAATCTGAGTACCGTCTCTCCTCAGGAACCAGTATTAGCTCGGAACTATAGAAACAGTTCACAGTGGGTTCCATCTAAAATTGTGGAAGTCACAGGGCTGGTCTCATATAGAGTACATACCTCAGACAGACTGTTATGGAGACATCACATGGACCAGCTGCATGATCACACTGATACTCCTAATCCTTCAATGGAACCTTCTAAGCAGGGGTCATTTCCTGCAGGAGCGCACAGGAGTGGAGCTCCGGCAGTAAAGACCCCAGGGGGCGGGCACACGCAACAAGCCCCACCCCCTGCTCCCAGCAGCCCTCAGTCAGAGCAAGAAGCAGCCAGGTAAGTTGCAGAGCTCCCCCTGGCAACCCAGTCCAAAACAGTCCAGTGGCACCTTTAAGACCAAGTTTCATTCAGGTACACGCTCTCCCTCCACTGCAAGGACAGATTTGCACGTTCCCCCCCCCCCTCAATTGCTAGCAATCCAAAACAGTCCAGTGGAGCCTGAGCGGTGGGTGTTGCCTTGTGACACACTTCTGGTGATGTCAGGGGGTGTGGCATATGCAAATAAGTTATGCTAATGAGCTCCTGCACCTCTTTTTCTACGAAATGACCCCTGCTTCTAAGGAAATTGAGGCACCAACATCTGGTTCAGAATTAATTGCAGGAGGCCATCCTGATCCTGCTTATAAGAATCACCCTCCTTCATGGCAAGGAAGTGGTGCTCTTATTACTGAGTCACCTGTGGAAGGGGCTTCCTCTGCTGAGACTGCAGCCCAATCAAGCTGGAAGGGAAGACCAGAGTGGCAGCAAAAATGCGGGGTGGTGGGAATTGGATTGGGGCTATGGAACTGGGACAAGTGGATTTGAATTCTTCCCCCCTGCCCTATTTCCCAAAAAAGAAATTGCACACACCCAACCTGCTATCAGCAAAAGGGTGTGTGGGTGTGGAGAACAGGTACCACATTGCTCCTATTGTGTGTTTTTTTTCCCTACCAGGGCTAATGGCAGTTTAAGAGTAGCTGGAAGCCACCCATCTTTAGAAGAAACAGAGTGGTGGAAATGGGCTTTAAAAACCCATTTTTAAAATAACACTTCTCAAAAGTTTCCCCTTGATGGGTTTCAGAATTGTCGTGTGTGTGTGTGTGTATTAACATATATTCTTAATGGACTGTTCTAATTTGTAGAAATATTAGCCATGACAGTCGAATTAAAGTTCAATATAATTTCTCCCTAACAGAAAGATAACTTTATTCAAATCAGCGCTGGAGGGGAAAAAATTAAAAATTTGACTTCTACCTGCTATGACTTCTCTGTAAATGCTAAATATTCAAGAAAGACAAATGAATAAGGGTTAAATAAGTAGAAGAATTTTCACCAGAAATGTATATGAAAATATTAAATCCTATACACTTAACTACTAGAATTTCTTGTTTGAAGAACAAAGGTCTGCTGTAGTCCCCCCCCCCCTTAAAGTTTTCAAGTGTCATTTTTTCCAGAAAGAAATGATAGAAAAGCTTCAGCACAGGTGGACCATTCAGTCACCTGGCCAGTCAAATATTAATCCCATAATGCTGAAATATTTTTAAAGCATTCTTAGCACAACAGGAAAATACTTTAATCATTAGCAGATTTGAAAACCATGACTCATTACGAAAACAAATTTAGTTAACTTTTACTGCAAAACAATGAAATTAATTTTTGGAAGCTATAATGAATAACTTTCAACATCATTAGCCATGGTTTCTATAAATGCAAAAGATTCACGGAAGACTTATTCCCTTTGGCTTTTATCATGGAACACTTCAGTTAGCCTACCACTAGACTGTTATATTTTAAAAATGAAATTAAAACTATTAAAACAAAGGCGGTGTGGTCTGGTGGTTAAGAGCAGCGGATTCTAATCTGGAGAAGTGGGTTTGATTCCCCACTCCTCCACATGAAGCCTGCTGGGTGACCTTTGGGCCAGTCACCGTTCTCTCAGAACTCTCTCAGCCTCACCTACTTCACAAGGTGCCTGTGATGCGGAAGGGAAGGGCAATTGTAAACTGCTTTGAGACTCCTTAAGGAAGAGAAAAGTGGTGTAGAAAAACCAACTCTTCTCCTAAGGGCAGCTGAACCAAGGTCACAAGATGCTACAGAGCAGACAAACAGGTCACATGAAGGGGGCTCTTCTGGGCAACCAAGATGCCCCTTACCGTGGCAATCCTAGACAGTGAGTCTTTGCCACTGACAGCTGCTTCCATTCGAGCATGGAGATGCTTGAAAGTAGGAGCACCTTTGCTATGGTGTCAGGGGTGTCCCTAACTCCTGCAGATCTCAGGGCAAGCAACCACCCACTCTTGCCTTTGCTAACCAATGAGACCAAAATGGGGAAAGGGGTAAGCTGCCACCCACACAAAGCAGTTCTTGGTTGGAAAGCCAATGTGGTGTTTGGGGTTAAAATGCTGGACTAGGATTAGGAAGACTCAACCCCCCCCCCCCATTCTGGCAGCCAGGAAGACACATTAACTAGGGTTGCCAACTCCAAGTGGCTCCTGGAGATCTCCTGCTATTACAATTTCTATCCAGGTGACCAAGATCAGTTACCCTGGAGAAAATGACTGCTTTGGAGGGTGCAGTCTATGGCATCATGCTCTGCTGAGTTCCCTCCCCTCCCCACCCACCCCTGCAGGCTCCACCACCCACATCTCCAGGTATTTCCCAACCCAGAACTGGCAACCCTATGACGTTACAGAGTATGCAGGTTAGGTCTAGAGTCCCCACCCTGCTCCATCTTTTATGTTTGAAAAGGCTGCCAACTTTGGGTTGGGAAATTCCTGGATATTTGGGGGTAGACCCCGGGGGGGTTAGAGGAGGGGAGAGACTTCAGCAGGGTATAGTGCCAAATAGAGCCCACCCTCCACATCAGCCATTTTTTCCCAGGCGATCTGATAGCTGGAGCCTGGCGATCAGTTGCAATTCTGGGAGACTGCTCGGCCCCACCTGGGGGTTGGCAACCCTTCCTGAGATCCACACAGGTTTTCCCTTGCAGGCTTGATAGCCCCCTCAGGCCAGTTTCAGACTGTGAAACAGCACAAAGAAGTTGGCTGAAGCCTGTTCTCACGTGCAATACAGACCTTGACCCTTATCAGGCACCAGAAGAGAGCAAGAGTCCGGTAGCACCTTAAAGACTAACAAAATATATGGCAGGGTATAAGCTTTTGTAGGTCACTGCTCACTTCTTCAGATACAGCTAAAGGTGCTACTGGACTCTTGCTCTTTTCTACTGCTGCAGACAGACAAACACAACTACCCATCTTGACCCTTATCAGGCGCTGCATACATGGGAAATGAAAAGTACTTGAAATTTACATGCGATTATGAAATGTCTGACAATAAGGTGGGCACCCTAGACCCAGCCTGTGCAGTAGGCCAGCCCATCCATCTCCCAGGATTGTGGAGAGAATAAAATGAGAAAAGGAGAACTATGTACGGGCTCCCTTGAGCACTTTCAAAGAAAGACAGGATAAGAAATGCACTAGATAGATTCATGGATTATTTGCCAAAATCTGACTGCATTCCAGCAGTCAACTATCGGGCATGCCAACTCTGCTCTCCGCCCCCAAAAAGTGGAGGGAGGAATGAATTTAAATGAATTTTTACCAGAATCCAAAATTGGGTTCACTTCCCTCTCAAAAATCCCAAAGCAAAGCAACACTCGTAATGAGGTGAGGATTACCAGTACAGTAACAAAATGTACTGGGGGGGGGGGGGGGTTATTTATTTTCCCTTTTCCTTCCTGAAAATTTCATTGCAATTTTTAATGGCTGGTTTCCATAAATGCAATTTTAAAAGTCCCAAAATCTTGGTGTGCCACCATGAACCTGATTTGGGAACGCTGACACCGACATCCCTTCTTCCTCTCCGGCAAGCCTGACATTTAAGTACACTTGCTGTAATAACATTAACAAATAATGTGGGTTGATGTTTAGCAACATTGACACGTACCTGTAATTACGGCTACACATTATAATGTGATGGAGATTAATTTATTGGATGCCACTGTCAGTTTGCTGCAGCCGAGGAATGTCAAAACCTGCACAGCAACAGAAATCACAGCAAGTGCAGTCCCTGGCTACCCAGGGCTCAATCATATGCCTTGAGGGTGCAATCCATTAAACTCTATGGAAACTTTGCCACTGACTTTAGTAGAAGTTGGCATGTACCTTTAACACAGTGAAAGCTGAGAGCTGAACTAGACCAGATGACAATGGCAATCCTTCTTTCAGACCCCCCACCTTCTCCCCTGTACGGCTGCTTCCACGTGCCAAGTTTTGCTTCCACTGCCGCCGCAAATACAGAGGTATTCCTAATGTTAACAGAACATCCACGTGACCAGCCAGATTCTTGCCCTGCTCCAGCCATCTTGCCACTTCCCCTCCCCATTCTTTGCCAGGCAGTCTTAACAACCCTGCCCCTTATAGCTCCACAAGAAAAAAGGCTACAGCTGTACTCTTTTTAAAAACCAAAGCTGGGGGTTCAGGAGAACTAGCAGATTGTAGCAATGGATCATTATCATATTATTGTGCTGTAGTGCAATAGCAATTACCATTTTTGAAGCCATGCACTGCAGAGAAAAGAGCAACCACAGGGGGAGACAGGAAGAAAATGACATCCGTATGGGACTTTTGAAATGTGTGGCATTCCCATCCAGATGAAATGCAAATGTGATTTTCTTCCCCCCCCCCCCAAAAAAAAGACTGTAGCAAAGCAAGTTTGGGAAAGATCTGAGAAACCTGAGAAGGAGACAATTAAAGGACTATGTGGCATAGTGATTAAGAGTGTCGGACTAGGATCTGGGAGACCCAGGTTTAAATCTCCACTCGTGCCATGTCATACTTTTTCAGCCTAACCTACCTCACAGGGTTGTTGTGAGGATAAAATGGAAGAAAAGAGAATTATGTAAGCTGCTTTGGGTCTCCATTGGGGAGCAAGGTGAGATATAAATGAATTAAATACAGTCCTACCAATGCTTAAAAAATGCTCCAGTATGGAAGCAAGGACAGAGCAAAACATCCATGTGGAAGCAGCCACAAAGAGAGACTATAAGTCAAAGAAAACAGACCAGTTGTTCAGTTCCCTACAAGGTTGGTTTGTGCTGCAAGTCCAGCATCTGCATATTTTCAAATAAAAACGGGTGTGTAATATTTGTTCATGTCTTATGGCTCTTATGTTAAGCAAGTTTGGCCACCCCTGTCCTACAGGAAGGCAAAGTGTCTTCCATTAGGCTAAGTGAGCTGTAGGAAGTTGAATTGGGGAACATCGCAAGTCCCTAATCCCCAAAAACTCTCATTAAAATGATTGCCATTTTGACAGTGTCATTTCTGGCTTTCACAGCATAGTTAACTTCAGCACAAAAAACTTGTAATTCAAAGCCTGATTTCATGCAAAGAATTTCCATATCATTTTGGTATAAAACAGTAATAGGTCCATTTTTAGTTCACCTATAAAAATAGGGTAGGGAGAAGGGAGACAATTTGTCACGCTTAAAACAAAAAAAGGAAACACCTGATCTAACTTCCCACATAACTTTTAGTTAATACAGAGAGTATATCAGTGTAAGTTTGACAGATGAGAAAGTGGTCCAAATAATGATAGAATTTTCAAAATATCTGTTCCCCCAATAGTCTCCTCTCTGCCCCCTACAACCAAGCCAGCAAAAATAAAAGTAGTTGCAACTCCTGTAGATTAAGGGAAAACAAATCCATCAATATGTTAAAAGACAGCTAAGAGGAACCTGCAGGATTAAAAGATGCATACCTCACATCTGAGACTAGGGATGCCAATGAGCCAGTTTTCCATTTGCAAAACTCCCCTCTCCTTTCTGATGATAGATGGATGAGAGGCTAGTTTTTATTTCGTTTTACTTGTTTACGTTCCTTTTAAAGGCAGAGAAATTTGTAGTCTTTAAGATCTTTGCAGGACTGCCATCCAAAGAAACACTAGGTCTGTAGCCTATTTACTGTGTCTTTAAGATCTTTGCAGGACTGCCAGCCAAAGAAACACTAGGTCTGTAGCCTATTTGGACTTACATTTTCAGCATAGGCTTCTCTATGTGCCTCAAAAGTTTCTTCCGTAAACACTGTAGCTGTCTTGGACTGTCTTTTCTATTTCCCTTTCCCTCCTCAGGTAGACCAAGAGCACTATACAGCTTAGATGAATTAGCATTTTCTGTTTGCTCCATCCATCAGTCCCTTCACTCTGCTCTCAGTTATGTACATGGGCACATGTGTTCCACCTCTTAACTACACTGAAATCCTGCCCCACTTATCACAGTCCCTTATCCTCTTCATCCCCCCCCCAGCTCCAACTCACACACCGCACCCAGGGGGCACTACTAATGACGGAGGAGGAGATTCACACACAGATCGCCTGACATCACATCTCTGCTAGCTGAACTATAGAATGCCATAAAGGAAAGACCCACTCACTTTAGCACTTCCCATTAGGCTTGCCATCCTCCAGGTGGTGCCTGGAGTTCTCCTGGAATTACTTCTGATCTCCAGCCAGGAGAGGTTAGTTCCCTGGGAGGAAAAATTGTGGCTTCAGAGGGGAAATCCTATCACATCACACACACACCCCGCTTAGCTCCCCCAGGCCCCCAAATCTCCAGGAATTTCCCAACCCAGAGTTGGCAACTCTACTCCCCACTGCTAAGTTTCTCTTACCAAAAACCAGGAGATGGAAGACAACATTTTCTCACACCAGAATTTAAATCTGCACCGTGAATGCTTTTTGTACAATCTGTTGTAGGGTTGCCAACACTGGTTTGGGAAATTCCTGGAGAGTCGGGTTTAGAGAGCCTGGGGAAGACAAGATTTTGGGAGGGGAGGGACCTCAGCAGGGTACAATGCAGCACAGTCCAGCCTCCAAAGCAGCAATTTCCTCCAGGAGAACGGAACTCTTTCTGTTGGAGTGAAGTTGTAATTCTGGGGGGTCTCCAGGCCCCACATGGAGGCTGGCAACCCTAATATATTGAAACTCCAGAAAGTGATTACTGTTTGTGAGGATTGCTCTTATCATCAAATCTTCCCTCTTGATTTTCACCCCAAGATTTAAAAACAAAATTTGTTTTAAATCCTGCTTGTGAATCTTGGGTCCCTCGTGACATACTTGCCTTCCAATATGCCCCGGTGCAGACTTGAGATCCCAGGCCACTGTTAACAAACATCTGAAGCTTGCCAACATGAAACACAACCCAGATGATCAAAGGACATGCATCTACTTATTATGATAACAGATCATCAGCTTGTCTTCCTCTGATTCAGGAAGAGGCTCTTCAGCCCACTGAGGAATAAGCTTTTACTTTGGCTTAACTCACCAGGCGCTATGGGTACCTCCTAGGGTTGCCAGTAACAGGTAGAGAAATTCCTGGAGATTCATGGATGCAGCCCCAGGATGGAGCTCCAACGCAGCCTCCAGGAGAACTGATCTCTGTCACCTGGAGATGACTTCTAATTCCTGGAGATCTCTGGCCCCTGCCTGGAGGTAGGGTTGCCAGCTCTGGGTTGGAATACTTTGGGGGTGGGTCCAGGAGATGGCAGGGTTTGGGGAGGGGAGGAACCTCAGCATGGCACAACACCATAGAGTCCACCCTTCAAGGCAGCCATTTTTTCCAGGGGAACTGATCTGTGTCAGCTGGAGATCTAGGGATCCCAAGTCCCCCCAGGGGGCGGGGAAACTCCCACCCCAGAGGCCCGTTCCCCGGCGGCGCCAAATCAGGCACCGGGGGTAACTCCTCCCCGACGTGCGCGTCACCCGGAAGTGACGGGAGGACACTGGGCACGCTGGGGGCGGCGCCACAGCCATACAAGGGAAAACTCTATGGTTTTCCCTTGTATGGCTGTGGCCCCGCCCCCAGCGTGCCCGGCGTCTTCCTGTCACTTCCGGGTGATGTGCGTGCGGCACGCACACCAGACGCCAGCCGGGAGCCCCCCGCTCCCAGCGAAGATCAACTTAGCAACCCTATGGAGATCAGTTGTAAAAGCGGGAGATCTCCAGGCCCCACTTGGAGACTGGCAACCCTACCTGGAGGTTTGCAATCTTAGTTCCTTCACAGTCTCTGACATTACTTTGTGTTTCAAACTAGAGTCAATCATATACAGAACAAACTTGGTGCAGGGAGCTATTTGGGAAAATCCTCCAGAAGGAACAACAGCTCTCTACCCACCTCAGATGCTTGGGCCTACCTCCAAGTTTTCCTCTCCTTCAAATGTTCATTACACAGAAAAAGTGAATGAAGCACAAAACTGGCCATTCACTCATAAGGCACAAGAAAGGAGGTTTCAGCTAAGGAAACCATCAAAGAGAGTCAGCTAAACTCAGTGGTTTACATGCAAAAGGTGTGGGGGTTCAATCCCCAAAATCTCCCGTTAAAAGCATTTCAAGTAACAGGTAAAGACTGTTCTCTGCTTGAGACCCTTGATCTGTTGGTTTTAAATTGTATTTGTATGTTTTTAACCTGTTGTAAATTGCCCAGAGCCCTGTGTACTCAGGGATGGGGTGATTCAGAAATTATCATCATCATCATCATCAACAACAACAACAATAGTGTCAGAATTCCAAAGGTGCCCACAGGCTCAAAAAGGTTGGCGACCGACCCCTGTACTATGGCAACATCTTGTCCACCACCACCCTTCAGTTTTCCCACTGGCCCAAAAGCAAGGGCAGATTGGAGGGACCATTAACCTGGAAGCTGCCCACCCAATACAGCCAAATAAGAGGGCTTCCAAAAAGATGGCAGGTGTTGCTTTAGAAGAGGCATCTCTCTTTTCTGCCACACAGGAAGGAACACCTCTTCTAAACTGGTGCCTGCTGCAGTTTTTCCAGACATCACCTAAAAATAAAAAGGAATCTTTGTTCCTCAGGACAAATTCTTCATATGCAGGTTTAATGAATCAGCAAAGATATTAGCTGACAACCCTAGTCAGCTAGCCCAGGTTTTCTTAACCCCAGCTCCTTTCAGTGTTTCCGTTCACTGTATGGTACCTTGAATAAGGAGATGAAGTCATTAACACCCTCAAGGGAGAAATACAACACTCCCCACTGTTGCACACTGGAAGACTGGAGGGATGGGAAGAAGCATTTATTCTTGGCCACAAAATAGCTTGAACTGATACCGACTGTAGAGCACCTTTGCCTTTCTCCCACTTGCCCTGGAAACTGCCTCTCAGACTTTATAAGATCTGGACAGAGATTACCATTTCCATCTATGTATGAGCACTTCCCTTTTTTAGTGGTGAGATTGTTCCTCACAATAGCGCTGTTTAGAGGCCATTTTTTTCACCTGATCCACACAGCTGTTGCATGTCTAACTCATTAATCTCAGTGCAATTTAAAAAAATACAACCACACACTCCAGCCACTTACTCATTATGTATACAGTTTTCCTCTCCAGTAAGGAGCTATCTGAATTCATGGAACATTGCCCAGTTGGAGACACAGCAGGGTCAGCATTTGCGCAGGCATGTCGGGGATAGCACTCTACAGCCTAGAACATTGGTCGACAGTCTTTCCCAGGACTGCACGGCTTTCCTCACCCAGCCTCCGAAGTAAATTGGTGTGAATCCTGAGGCACCAGCTGTCTGCCTCCCCTTAGCAAACAAACCCAGAGATCTGTTATAGAAAAACAGAAAAGACTAGCCTGTCCCATCATTAACAAAAAAACAAGCTGTCATCCATGTATTCATAGCCACCTCGTCAGACACCTCAACAGCTTGCAGAGAGGGAGACTGCTGAAAGCAAGATCATACAGCCAGCCATGGTTCACTGGGAGAGCACACACTTTGCATATAGGAGTTCCCAGGTAGCTCCATTTCAAAAATTTTATCACAGGAATAAAAGAGCTGGTGTCAGTCAAGGAAGACAGTACCAGTCAAGACAGTTTAACAGCCTGACATGTACAAGGCAACTCCTTGCAACTTAAGATTTGTTTATCTTATTTACAAAATGTATACCCCGTCTTTCTGCCCTTCAGAGGGCCACCAAGGCGGCTAACAGTTTAAAACGTACATGAAAAGATACATTTCAAGGACAGTTCTGGAAAGAGCTCTCAGCCCCACCTTCTTCACAGGCAATGTTCCCTCTAAACTGAGTTAGTGTAAGCTAGGTAAAGGTAAAGGTTCCCTTGCTCGAAAGCCAGTCGAATCCGACTCTAGGGTTGCGGTGCTCATCTCCGTTTCCAAGCCGAAGAGCCAGCGCTGTCCGAAGACGTTTCCGTGGTCATGTGGCCGGCATGACTAAACACCAAGGCGCACGGAACACTGTTACCTTCCCACCAAAGTGGTACCTATTTACCTACTTGCAATTTCTTGCTTTCGAACTGCTAGGTTGGCAGGAGCTGGAACTAGAGACGGGAGCTCACTCCGTCATGCGGCACCCGGGTCTTGAACTGCTGAACTACCGACCTTCCACATCCTGCAGTTCAGTGACTTAACCACTTGAGCCACCGCAGCTCCATGTGTAAGCTAGCTCACAGTTTTTAGCCTCCGGCTCACACATTTTTGTCTTAGCTCAGGAAGGATGGCTCCAGAGCAAACTAATTTATGCAGCAGCCAAAGTGCTTGCTCACAACTTTAATGCCAGTGGCTCACAGAATATAATTTTTGCTCACAAGACTCCACAGCTTAGAGGGAACATTGCTCACAGGGTATCTGTTGTGGGGAGGGGAAGGGAAAGGATATCCTAAGCCGCTCTGAAACTCTGAGTGAAGGATGGAGTATAAATCCAATATCCTCTTCTTCTTCTTCTAACCACCATTGTTCAACTGATCCCCCATGATCTCTTTTTAGAAACCATGTTTGGACAGCATTATCTCTTGTGGTACAATTAAGCACTGAGTAAAATAAAAATACTCTTTTTTATCTGTCTGAATTAACTGCTAATTGATTTCACTCACTGACCACAAATCCGGTTGCTATGAGTGAGGTCTCTATCCAACCTCCCACATCATTCATGGTTTCATAAGTACATCTTCCAATAGCAGCACACTTCACATATTTAAAATTTTACACAAATGGCTGCAAGCCAACACCCCAAACTAAAACAGGCCAAAGAAGGAGGAAACACAGAGAACAGGTAAACTACAAAAAACAGCTCAGCTCGCTTGGGTTGCGTACGTGTCAGTCTGCGTCATGTTCCTCATTTCATGTAACTTCTGGGTCACAACTGGAGATTGACTGTTGAGGCTGTTTAACACAGGACATTGATCCTGTGAGATCATCACTCACAATAAGCAAGTAGTTAATTGGCCAATAACAGCAAACTACCCATAGAGAAAGTAGCATATAATCTACATCAAGGACACTGAAAGGCAGTTACAGCACGCAAGACCAGTTTCAATAAAATAACTCAGGGCAATGAAAAGTGTGGAATTTAAACTACCAAAGCTTTCATGGCTGGCCTGTCAAGTCAGGGGGGAAAACTGAGCCCTAGGATCAAAAGGCTTCAGATTCCAACACACAAGAGCAACTGGGGCTGAGACAACGGAAGTGGGTTTCTAATCTTTATGGCTACCCACCACACAAGAAGTTGCAGTGAGACTTCCAGTCCACATGGGATAAGCACAGGCATCCTATATGCGAAGCAGTCTGTGATTAGGTAGAGGAAGCTGCAGCTACTGATTGACAGAGCAGGGTGGCTACAAATCCCTACCAATTCATCATCTGCAAAAAGAGTAGAACTGGAAACTGCGGAACCTGGATGCCTTCCAGCTCTGAGTGCGCCCTTCTAAACTCTGGTCCAGCAGCCTAAAGAAAAGAGTCTCAGCCCCTTTAAAAAGCCCAATGGGATATTATTTACCAGGTGATTTTATTTATCTCCATGCCTTGAAAACCTTCATCTGGCCCTTTCCACTCATTAAGCCTCTGTTAAAGGAATGGGGCATCCTTTTTCCTCCAAGTTGTTGGCAACCCAGCCAGCAGCAGCTTAACCTAGGAGGACTTATTCCATCTAGCACCTCAGACACAGAGGAAAGGGGCTTTCCTCCACTCACGGGGAATAAGATTAGTTTTCACCTGTCCCTCCAAACCAGAGAGGAGAAACAAGAGAATCCCCATCACTGCTCCAAAAGTCATATTATTTGACTATCAGTATCTTTCCTTTCATCCAACAAAAGCTCTTTGATACATCGATCTTGAGCAATGGATAGTTGTACTATCAGTTTCTGTCACATTTTCATCCCACCCTTCCTCTAAATTGCTTGGAGTGGTTTATATTGTTCTTTTCTCCTCTCTTTTTTCCTGATAACCCTGTGAGGTACATTACGCTGAGAAATGGTGGGTGATTCTGCATTGGCTTTTCCCTCCATCATTTTACCAAACCCACCTTGGAACATGCTGCTTTCACTTCCTTTGATCATCGGGTTTTTATGGTACCTTCTGCATAGATTTATGGCCGTTCAGGGGTCACTTCGCAGTCAGTATGGCATTGCCCCAGGGTATTTGAATGTGGTTTTGAGCTACACATTTTCCTCAATGTTGAGAAAATGTGGAGCGAATGCCAGATGCAGAAGCACCTGTGGCCAAGGGCACACAATACGCTTCCTGATTGGGGTAGCTGGATTTGAAAATGCATCTCCCCAGTCCTAGTCAAAATACTCAAACATACTGGGAAGGATACCAACACCACCATCCTAAGCAGAATTACACTCATGGAAGCCAATGGATTTACAAGGGAATAACTCTACTTACGACAGCACTGTTAGTTTGGCCTGCTGTCACTGCTCTTAAAAGACACTTTAATATATGTTAATGATTTAGTGTCCCTCAGTATGTTTAAACTTTAACTCCAGAGAGATTGCTTAAAGCCCAAATTCAGTCCACTGCAGAAAGCCCTATGCATTATGAATACCATATTTGTATGAAACTCCAAGCGATGCCTTTTTCACACAAGGCCTCCCCTCTAAACAGGGAAAGGCTTCGATGGAAAAGAAGACCTTCTCTGCAAAACTACCCTTCCTCTTATACGGTCCAAGGTGGAAATACATGCATTCAACTTGAAAAGGCTTTGAAACATTTCTGGACACCATGATACGGAAACCCAAAGAGATCCATGGATAAATTTAGACAATCCACGATCTGTGGAACTTTAGAGACATAGACAGGTCACTGTTCCCAAAAAGGACACATTCTAAATTGAGATGGGGGGGGGACCAAGGATGTCAGGCTGCCACCGGACACCCCCTGGAGCTTTGGAAGTGGGGCAAGGGGCAGACATGTCACGGACATGTTGTGCAACATCATTTCTGCCCCCACTCTAATACAGGCGAAAGGGCCAAGTGGCAAGAAGAAGAGGAGAAGGAAGAGGAGGCAATTGGATTTATACCTCACCCTTCACTACCCAAAGGAGTCTCAGAGCATCTTACAAACTCCATCCCGTCCCTCCCCACAACAGACACCCTGTGAGGTAGGTGGGGCTGAGAGAGCTCTGACAGAAACTGCTCTTTTTCAAGAACAGCTGTGCCAGAACTATGGCCTGCCCAAGGTCATTCAGCAGGTGCATGTGGAGGAGAGGGGAATCAAATCCAGCTCTCCCAGATTAGAGTCCGCGCACTTAACCACTGCACCAAACTGGCTCTCACACCAAATTGGCTCAAGAAGGGCAAAAGGCAGGTGCCTGGAGGGAGACACACAAATACGACTAAGTGTAGTTACATATACCTGGGCTTCGTTACACCTGAGGCTTATTTTAATTATTTCTATCCCACCATCTGATGTGCCTGGAGGGAGACACACAAATGCGACTAAGTGTAGGTACATATACCCGGGCTTCATTACACCTGAGGCCTATTTTAATTATTTCTATCCCACCATCTGGAGAGAGCTAACAGTTTTAAAAATACTACAAGCTAACATTAAAAATCAGACAAGCCAAAGGTTAACTCTAGCCAACAGAAGGCAGCCCAAAAACATATCCAATTTAATGTGAGGATTGGTGCCCTGCTTTTTTTTTCTTTTTGCTAAAAGTAGCTCATGGGGTAGCTCAAAAAGAAATTAAAAACAGAAATACACAAAATGTAACAGAAAAACAGGATATCATAAAGCAGACAAACAGCATAAAGACTAAAAGCAGTTTTAGGTCCTACTAAAAGCCTGAGAAGGAGCTGCGGTGGCTCAAGTGGTTAAGAGGCTGAACTGCAGGCTGTGGAAGGTCAGTAGTTCAGCAGTTCAAGACCCAAGTGTGCTGCATGACGGAGTGAGCTCCCGTCTCTAGTTCCAGCTCCTGCCAACCTAGCAGTTCGAAAGCAAGAAATTGCAAGTAGATAAATAGGTACCACTTCGGTGGGAAGGTAACAGCGTTCCGTGTGCCTTGGTGTTTAGTCATGTCGGCCACATGACCACGGAAATGTCTTCGGACAGCGCTGGCTCTTCGGCTTTGAAATGGAGATGAGCACCACAACCCTAGAGTCGGACTCGACTGGCTTTCGAGCAAGGGAAACTTTACCTTTTAAAAGCCTGAGAAGGGGCCACGGTGGCTCAGAGGTTAAGAAGCTGAAGGAGGAGGAGGAGGAGGAGAAGATTGTATTTATACCCCACCCTTCACTACCCAAAGGTGTCTCAGAGTGGCTTACAAACTCCTTTCCATTCTCCTCCCCACAACAGACACCCTGTGAGCAAGGCTCCCTCTAAGCTGTGGAGTCCTGTGAGCAAAAATTCTTCGTGGTGAGCTCCTGGCATTAAAGTTGTGAGCGAGCGATTTGGCTGCTGCATGAATTACTTGCTCTGAAGCCCTCCTTCCTGAGCTAAGACAAAAATCTGTGAGCCAGAGGCTAAAAAACTGTGAGCTAGCTCACACCAACTCAGCTTAGAGGGAACACTGCCTGTGAGGTAGGTGGGGCTGAGAGAGCTCTTGACAGAAACTGCTCTTTTTCAAAAACAGCTCTTATCAGAACTATGGCTTGCCCAAGGTCCTCCAGCCAGGTGCAAGTGGAGGAGTGGGGAACCAAACCCGGTTCTCCCAGATTAGAGTCCGCGCACAGTCCACGCCACACAATCTGAGAATGACCAAAGAGTTCAAGGAATAGGCTGCATAAAGTGACTTGCAGAAACCATCATGCCATCTACACACCGATGCCTGGGGACTTTCTGCAAGCTTAGCCTTCCCCAGACCTGTGAAAACAGCCTAAAGTTTAACCCTTGGTATCAGGCTGCAGCCACAGAGCATTTCCATAATATATCACTTCATAATACGACAGCTCTGTGAGGTAAGTCAGTGTTCTTCTTGTTGTTGCAGGTGGGGGGGGTGAGAATGAGAGACAGCCCCTTGCCTAAGCCCATCTAAGCAAATTCATGGGGGCCAAATCAAACCTGCATAGAATCATAGAGTTGGAAGGGACCTCCAGGGTCATCTAGTCCAACCCCCTGCATAATGCAGGAAATTCAGAAATACCTCCCCACACACGCACACACGTGCGCACATACACAGTGACCCCTGTTCCATGCCTTTAATCTCAGTCTTAGTCAGTGTGCTGATCCCAGATCTTCTAAGTGAACATCTGAGAAAGGAGATCTCATTTCTCGTCCAAAGCAATAATGGCCACAACCAGTTACGCACATCACAGCACATTCAAAAATTATATTTTTATATTGCTTTTCCTTCAAGGGGCTCAAGGTGGCAGGCATGGTCCGACCTCTCCCCTTGCGGGACAAGGGACTCTCTAGCTCAAGCACTATTACCTGTTTTATTTATGTTCATTACAGTATCTCTTTCTGCCTGAGACTGAAGGTGGATTATGCAGTGTCATTCGATACAATCAACAGGATGGGACACCCAATAAACAACGCAACAGGATCTGGATTGCTGAAAATGGAAAACAAACAGAAATCTGAAAGAGAGCCGAAACCAAGCAGAAACCATTTACATGATTTTCATGCTCATCAGCCTCGAAAGAGACAAGGACTGTTGCTTTAGGGAGGCTCTCTATGGAAAACCTCTCAGTTACCCTGCCCACAATCCATCTGCAACCAGCCCCACTGAATTTCAAGAGATCTGCACCTCCGGAAACAAGATGAGGACTGCAGTTTTGCGCCAGCTATTGGGAATAAATGTTACTGGTTCAATGAGATTTCCCGCACGAAGGACTCAAGGAAAGTTAACAGTAACATGCAAACGATTAGAACCACCAGTAGGACAGACCTCATCCAGAGTTTTTCCTCTGGCCAGAAGGCTTCTGCAAGTACTATTACAGTCAAGTGGGGATTTAAACCTGGGCCTCCTTCAGCGACGTCCAGCCTTCTGCCCATTACACCACACTTGACCATTCAAGGTCCCTCCTCCAGTTCCTTCATGTAATTTTTAACATGGGATCAAATATATATATAAGATGATTGTAACAACCAGGAAAGAAGGGGAGGGGGGACAGGCAAAACACTGCCAAAGGAAAACCTCTCAGTGCAGATGTTCTTCCAGATGTTGTTTCCTCTCTTTGCCTGACTTCTCGCCTCCTAAACGGACCAGGAGCAAGAGTCGGAACTGGCCTTTCAGAACAGGGGCGTCTGCAGCCAGTCTCCTAATCAAAGGAGTTATCAGAGGGCAGAAATCAATGTTCTCGCACAAGGCTGCCATCCCCTGGGCAAGAGACTCATCGACAACACTAATGACCAGTTTACTTAACTACGCTGTTGACACAGCCTCTGTTTGTTCCTTTTGAGGGAGGGAGGGAGAGAAGGAAGAAAGGAGGGAGGGGGAGCAGCAGGCAGGACCCCGAGTGGCGCCCAGAAGAGAACACCTGAAGACCCATAAATCCCAAACCCAAATTTAGGAAGAGGTGTTAAATCCTTTCCTCTCCAGACCTTTACATTTCCCACCTGAAACCGTTTTCTTAACTCCCACAGAAGGCTGGATGCAGCTGGCAGAAGATGCCACTTGGCTGAGGATGTTGCCAGGGACAATAAAGGACAGGTCGGATGGGCGGAAAAGACCTAGAGACCATCTAGTCCACCCCCGTTCTTTTTCTCACAGCAATCCACAGCTCTGGTTCCCAGGAGGTCTGAGCAGGGCCAAGTGGACATTTCAAAAACAAAGACGAAAAAAAGTACTCCCTTATCTTCTATAAGCTTGCAAAAATATTTTAACTACATGCTTGAGGCTGCGCAGAGCAGAAATATCACGGCTTTAAAAACCAGCCCCGGTTCCACTGAAATAATAGAAGAGAAGCTAACGGGGAGAGGCGCAGGGAATCGGTCAGGGGAGCAGGTTCAAGATTTGAAAATATTTCCCGGAATATTTCAGCACCAGTCACCACATCGGGACTTCTGCGGTTGCATTTCTAACCACATTAGGGGAGCCCCAGGCAGGGCTTGGCAATTTTGGTCTTCCCGCCAGGACTCCTCGGGCTTTGGGCAGAGGCAGAAATCCAGCCGGTGAAGCTTTGCCCAGGACGCAAACACGCCTCGCTCCATCACGGCGCCTACATATCGAGGACGGCTTCACGGGCAGGATTTCTGCCTGTCGTGCAGCTACTAAAACGCACCCCGCGCTGCTTCTTTTTTTTAAAAGGTGGAAGAAAAAAAACCCCTGCCCGTTAGCCCTTGCCTGCCACAATTTGCCAAACCAACCGACAAAGCCCCTCTGCAAACCAGCCAGATCTGTGGTCGTTGTCACAGCTCACGGCACTTCCCGACAAAGTTGTAAAGAAAAGTTTTTCTGCTCTGCCGTTCACGAAGGCCACCAGGGCTCCAAGCCTGCCTGAAAGTCCCTCCCCGGTCGGAGGATGAATCAACAGTGGAGGGGGGGGGAGAAACACTCTGCACACCCCCAGAGGCGCTCGGCGCTTCGGCCCAAAGACCGAGAGCAGGCTGCGGCGCGGGAGTCTGCCGTCGAAGCCCTCGAGTCGAGCACCGAAGCCCGAGGAAGCGCCCCGGCCGAGAGCGAGAGCGAGCCGGCGGTTGCCTCTTACCTCCAACCAGACCACGGGGAGCTCACGACGAGCCCTGGCGGGCCATGCCACTTCCACGCGCGACCATCCAAGGAGCGAGGCGGACGCCCCGTCGGAACTCCAGGCTCCCGTTCCCCAGCCGTCGAGGGAGCGAAGCAGCTCCAGGCGGACCGGCGGGCTCCTTCGGTGGCTACAGTGGGGGGAGCGGGGGCTGGGGCAGAGATTTCCTTCAGCACTTCCAGGCGTCCGGGTGAAGCCTCGCCGAGTCCTCTCCTTCACCTGTGCAGGCTCTGGGAGCCACGATCACACGCCCTCCGGGGGGGCGGGCGGGGGGGACACCCTCTTGGCCTTCCTTTCACCCCGACCATCAGCTCCTCCGAGGGACTCGGTCGCCCGGGGTCAGCCGCCCCTCTTCCCTCCCATTTGTTGAGGAGCGGGGCCGGTTCCTTCCCGGGGCTAAGACCAGCACACCTGGGAGGAATCGTGGCCACAAGGCGGGCAGGTGCCGGGAGGCGCGCCTCCTTAGGAGACCGGCTCAGAAGGACTGGAGCGAGCCGGGGGAGAGAAAGAGAGTTTGTCTCCACTCGCTCTCTGCCGGGTGGCTCGACGCACTCCAGCTTCCTGCAATCTCTTCGCGAGTACTCCAAACCCCGTAAGGACTTCCAACTCCTCCTGCAAACTCTTGGGGTCTTACTCCCCCCCCCCCCAGTATCGAGCCGG
>NW_015176464.1:791491-833732 GCF_001447785.1 Gekko japonicus | reverse complement strand
TTTGGAACCCCGCCCCCCCCCCCCCCTTCCCCAGCCAAAAATGTCATTTCGCTTACTTACCTTTCAGGGATATGGAGCTCGCGACGCTGCAGCGCCGTCTAGCGGCCATAGCAAAGGTCGGCTCTGGGACCAGGCGGGAGTTTTAGAGATTTAAGAGGTTTTTGCGTTAATTTTATTTTTCAGCCAAATCTGGAGCTTGAATATCAAAGAACAACATTGAAGATGAGGTTAAAAAAAACCTTTTTTTGTAGGAGCACTGTGATCAACAGCAGTGATCAGAACAAGGTGTAGCCATTCGAGCTGCTTTTATAAAGGTATCTGTTTGCAAGACCTGGGAATGGCTTGACAATAGGACATTCGGGAGGACATTAATTCATAGGGTCACTGTACCTTGGAAGCTACTTGATGGCACTTGACAGACACACACATTCTTGTGACATTCCTGTCTGTGCACACATAAAGCCTCTTATTGAGTGGGGCTTACTTCAAAGTGAGTTTGTTTAGGATTGCAACCTCACAGTTCAAAGATATGTTCATATAACTCAATGCCACTGAGTTCAGTGGGGCTTATTCTCAAGTAAGCATGTATGGAATTAGACTGATTCACTCTGTATTGCTGAACGGGGAGACATTAATTTCATGCAGGAGACTATGGCTTTTCAGCTTTGGTTCAGGGGGATTCAATTGAGGTAAGGTGGTGCCTTTTGGGTTCTTTTTTAAACTTCTAGCGCTCACGGAGACAGTGAACTGAAACTTCCACTGCCCATTGCATGCATTAATCCTCTGTTAAAGAAACAGGACATTTTTCTCCAGGCCTATAGCAACCATATCTCCAACACTGTTGAGCCTATGAGCACCACTGGAATTCTGAGAAGAGGTAATGGGCACAACCACAGAATGGCTGCCATGGAGTGGGTAGAAGAACCAATCACAAAATGGCTGACATGTGGGCATGGGTCAAACACAAAATGTTGGGAAGTTCCAAGACAAACATTGGCTCTTTGCTTTTGGGGAAGAAGGAAGTGGGCATCAGCTGGGGGAAGGGTCACACTGGGCATACAAGCTAAAGAGTGGTCCATACGTGCATGTTCAGTGCTTACCTGTAGGATCTAATGATTTGCATGTAGAACTGAGCAATCTCAAATCAGACATCACAAAACTTTCATATTACCTCATCTAAAAGAGGATGTTTAAGGAATGGTTCTCACTTGCAGTGCCTGTTAGCCAAATTGCAAAGCTTTTCCCCCATGTCTGCCTGTCTGAAAGACACGCGTGTCGACTCACATAGATTCAGACATACAGGGTGATGCCCGCATTCTCCACCACTTTGTTAGCCAAATTGCCAAGGATTATTAATAACTCTGGGGAATTATGATATTATAAAGGGCAATAGGCAGTTATGGGAGCAATCACCTATGTGTAAAGGGGTCCCGCTTCTTCCAGAAGCACCAGAAATAGACACAAAGACCAACTTCAAATTGAAATGGTTTCTTTACTGATGGTACTTCACAAGCATACTCAAACACACTCACAATTACACAGATCTAGGAAAATTAGATAGAAAAGGATAGCAACATTGGCATGAGCAGGATATTTCGTTGATGGGCAATATTTACCTGTCCTTGGCGTGATGAAGCAATCCACAGGAAAAAGAATAAAAAGGAAACTATGGGGAACTGGGGTCGTATTCTGAACCATCAGAACATGTGGAGACTCTGGCTGCACAAACCAAGAGCCATGGAGGTAGGGTGGGGTCTAGAGGTAAGGAGAGAGAGAGAGAGCACATGGCCTATGCCAGCTCCTTTATGAGGGGGCTTGGGGGTGGGCACTGCTGGACACCTCCCCTGGCACATCCCCCACTGGTCCATCCCCAAAACATGCTAACTGAAACTGGTTTTGGGGGGGCCATGGGATTGGGCAATATTGAGTTCTAGTTACTCTGAGCAGTGGCACCTGGAGGGTGATAACTAATGCAGCCAAAGTCATTGTCAGTGTCAGTCCCTTGATTAACTTATGGCAGCCTCGCCTTCTTGTTAGGCGAGGCTGGGTGTGGAAGAAGGTTGCCTGCATGACAATGAAGGTGTTCTTCATGGAGTTTAGATTCTAAGCTTCTGGTCTTTTGCCTTGGCATGGCATCCTTTTGAGCCACCAGCAGTTGCTGGCTTCATGGTGCTTCACGTGGCTAGGGAACTCGTCCAGGTAACCTCAGGAACCACTGGCACATCATCTCAGGGGAAAGCTTCCTTCTTCTGGACATGTGTCTACAGCTGGCATCACTTTAGGGTTACCACATAGTTACCACATTTTGAACACTAATTGCACAGTCCAGTTTTTATCACTTATGAACTAGAAGTCCATAAGAGTGCAATAAGCGCCTTGCAGGGCAACATGCCTCCAGCAACAACGTAGCTACCAGGTTCTTAGCGGGGCATAACCTATATCAGTACAGCATGATGCATACTTACTTGAACTTAGTGGGGCTTATTTCGGAGTAAACATGCATGGGAGTCGGCCATTGGATCAAGTAGTGGCTGGATTGCAAAGAGTACCAGCTAAATGGCTTTGAACTGATAAACAGCCAAGTCTTTATTTGGCATCCGTGCAACTAGAAGTCTACGTGGGAAGAGTGGTAGAGCATGTGTTTACTCAGAAGTTCCTAGGTTCAGTCTCAGGCAGAAGATGCTGGGAAAGGTCTGGAGAGCCGGAGCAGACAGTACTGAGCACAGTAGCCTTACCTGGTAGAAGGCAATTTCATACATTTCACCAAGTGGCTCAGGTACATCCATGGTGAAACCTAAGTTTCAGAGACAGGGCATGATGTGGGAAGGGCAAGGGTTAGTGTATCTGGTTCACAGTACCAGGACAGGACCCCAGACCTGGCCTTGCACCCAGACCTGTCTGTGCTCCCAAAATCTGAGTAACAGCATTAAGCCAAAACCCCACAAGCTGTATCAAAAACATGCAGCTCACAAGCATTTTTCTCTACTTTGGAAACAATGGAGGATGGGGGCACCTCCTTCTGGGGCCCATAGAATTGGACCCCCTTGGTACAATCTTTTTGAGACTGGGGGGGGGGGTTGATCCAATCCTAGGCTTAAAAAAAGGAATATGGTAGTAGGTGGTGTGAAAGACTTCTCCTTGAGACCCTGAAGAGCTTCTGCCAGTCTAAAGAGACAACACTGACCTTGATAACCTCAGGAGAAGGAATCTTCATATATTCATATGTGTTCATGGCCTTCTCATTACAGCCATCTCTACTTATATATGTATATATATATATTAAAAAAACACTAAGAAAGACACAGTAAGACTCCTGTAGCCTCTCATCCAAAGGAAACCAGATCCAGGCACATCACCCCAGACCTTCTCACGGCTGGAAGAAGTGCTGAGTGCTTAACATAACTGGACCAGCACATTTTCTCATTGATTCCAGGTGTGTATCTTATTGGGCAGCAAGAATTTCCATTCAAAATGCCTTTTGGCCAGCACCTGTACAACAAAGGAGAAGCCTTGGTATTTTAAATTTAGATGAGCTGAAGAGCATGAAAAATATAGATTTTCTTCTTTTTAGGGGGGAAAAAAACCTTTAGCAATTCCAGGAATGTCACATCTGTGATCACAGAGAGATTCTCTGGTCTACAGCAAATGAGCAAAAATTATTGTAGAACCAGAGTGAGACAGAAGGGGAAAAAATCAATAAAACAGCCAATGTTTAGTATCTGTATAAATCTTTCAACTAATTAGAAAGGCCTTGTGAGCTGCCTATCTTTTCCTCGTCAACTTCTTACTGGGATACTGGCAGTTTCAGCAACCATGTATAATCTCTCTGACGCTCCAGCCGGACATTCATTTCTCACGGCTCGATTATGCCTCAAAAGTGATGCTTTTACATCATTTATCAAATCACTTATTAAAAGTCACTTTTTAGCTGAATTAAGAGATTAGATGCCCTGGAATGGGACATCCCCTGGACTTCAAATGTACAGGAAAGTGAAATTATATTTAATGATTCTTTTGATTTATATTTTAATTTTCAATGACCAGATAAAGCACAATCAGGCAGACTTTAACTTTTTCTAATAAATCAAAAAAATACTTCTGTGATTCTACTGTGCAGTAAAGAGACACCTGCATTATTCATGAAAAGAGAGACGTGCTACCACAGATGGGATTTTTTTAAAAAAGAGAGAGAGAGAGAAGGAAACTAACTTGACTTTCTGTTCCCTTCAAAATTAAACTACAAAATATGGACAAATGAATCAGGAGTCACCTCCGGAGTAATTTTGGATTACCAGGGTGAGGGGAGATAAGGTATCTGGGTTGCTGAGAACAGCAAACTCACTGTGACCTGGGGGTATTTTTCAACATTTTAAGCATATGCCAAGAGTTTATGTACTGAAATAGCCGGAGGGGCAGCCGTGTTAGTCTGATGTAACAAAATTACACAGGAGTCCTGCAGCACCTTAAAGACTAACACATTTTATTTCAGCATAAGCTTTCATGAGTTATAGTTCACTTCATCAACTGTATCCACCCCCAAAGAGCTGTACTTATACTACAAGTGGCAGAAAAGGAAGAAGAGATTGAATTTATACCCTGCCCTTCACTACCCAAAGGAGTCTCAGAATGACTTACAATCCCTTTCCCTTCCCTTCCTTTTCCCACAACAGACACCCTGTGAGGTAGATGGGGCTGAGAGAGCTCTCTCCAGAACTCTCCTTGAGAGAACAGCTCTGAAAGAACTTGTGATTGACCCAAGGTCACACCAGAAGCTGCATGTGGAGAAGTGGGGAATCAAACCCAGTTCTCCTAGACTAGACGCTATTAACCACTACACTAAACTGGGGAGAAATTACAAGGAAAGACCAAAGAGTCATAAATTCCCACAGAATGGGTGAGAACCACTCCCAGTTGTTGATTGGCAGACAGGATAGGATTAACAAAAAGTCTAATTAAGGAAAATACAGCAGCAGACTTGTTAAGCAGATTCAATAGGGTACCAGAAAGACTATATAAAGATACAGCCAAATTAACTAACATCTGTAAAGGGTGTAGCATGCCAATACATTAGCACCTATAGTGAATGGGAAAAACCCAAGGATCTTCTTCAAGGGTGTTGCTGAATTCTAATTCAGTACTTTCATAGTGCGTTCTCCCTTTGAAATTCTTTTGAAGGAAACCAATAACTTCTAGATTCACCACAGTATGTCTTCAAAGTTAAAATGCGCCCCCATAGTTTTTGAACATCACAATTTTTAATGTCAGATTTGTGTTCATTTATTCTTTTGAAGAAGAGAAGATTGGCTTTATACTCTGCCCTTCACGACCTGAAGAAGTCTCAGAGCAGCTTACAATCTCCTGTCCCGTCCCGTCCCGTCCCGTCCCCTCCCCTCCCAACAGACACCCTGTGAGGTAGGAGGGGCTGAGAGAGCTCTTTTGAGAGCTGCTCATGAGAGAACAGCTCTGCAAGAACTTGTAACTGTCCCAGGGTCACACCAGCAACTGCATGTGGAGGAGTGGGGAATCAAACCCGGTTCTCCCAGATTAGAGTCTGTGCTCCTAACCACTACACCAAACTGGCAAAGTGGCTTGAGTAGGGACTTTCCTGTTTGTTCACTGTAGAGAGCAAGAAGTCCCTGTTGACACATTAGGGCATGTATTAAATTGGATGATAATGCAATAGCTAAGAGACAGAGCTGTGAATAACAAAGTCTTGGGTTCAAGTTTTTCTGGCAAGAACTCTCCAAATGGCCTTGGGCAAAAGCTATGGGGCTGATAGTACTTCTCTACCTTCACAATGTTGTTGTAGAGATTACTAAAATAATCCATGTGAAGTGCTTTGAGTACAAAGCACAATATAAACATTGTGTATAATTTCTTTTATTATTGTCTGGCTGTCAGTAGGTGAATGCTAGCAGGATCAAGTCCCAACAGCTGGCAGAAACTCATAGTTGGGCCTGATTTAAATAAGATGCCAACAAGGCAAACAAACTCATCTGTGCAATTTTGCATACACAAAGCCTTTAAACTGGTCTGCTTTCTGTCTGTACAAAGCAGCCATGCAAGTTCAGTGAGCATACCAGTGCAGCACCCAAACAAACTTCTGTTGTGCTAAATTAAGATACAAAGACACATGCACATGCACATGAAGCTACCTTATACGGAATCAGACCATCAGTCCGTCAAGGTCAATATTGTCTATTCAGACAGTAGCAGCTCTCCAGCGTCTCAAGTGGAGATCTTTCACAACACCTATCGCTTGGTCCTTTTAACTGGAAAAATCAAGGGTCGAACTTTGGACATTCTGCATGCAAAGCAGAGCCTCTTCCACGGAGCCACGGCCCCTCTCCCACAATGTATAGCTGTTCCAGAGGTTGCAGTCCAGCTGTTTACGAGAGACACTGGGCTTTTATACAAGGCTCTGCAGACGGGTGGCCATCTTACTCTACTGTAGCAAAAAGGAATTGAAGTGGAGTGGCAGTGTTAAGTATTCACGGTGACACTGGACTTTTGTTTTATTTCATCTACACAGTTGTCAGTGTCACGTCGAAATCGGGGGTTGGTCTACAGAAAGAATAAGAAACACCGAGAGTTGATTTTAATGTCATTTTTCCCCCTCCTGCTGTAATGACCCCTACTCCCCTCTGATGATTGCACCATTGAAATCAATGGGCACAATCAAATCAAGCTGGGAGAGTTTCAGACTTTCTGTCTTTCATTATCAAGGATATATTTTAAAAAATAGCTGCAAGGAGTGCTGTTCATATATGCTTCGATTTAATCCTGAACCTGTATCCACAAGCGGGCCTTGGATTCTTCCAGGGAACTGTGCTTCTCCTCCACCCTGTAGACTCTTTGCATTCCATCTGCACCCTCAAATCAAGTGTTACTGCTGGGCAGCTGACACTAACAGGGCTTGTGAAGAAGCAGCCCTGACCACTGAGTGTGTCTGTAGCTTAGAGGCAGGGCATCTGCTCTGCATGCAGAAGGTTCTGGGTTCAATTCCTAGTATCTCTGGTTATAACAATTTATTTATTTCTGCTCAAGCGTATTCAAGGAGATTACAAGTGCACATCAATCAATTATACATAAAATTTCAAATTATACAAACTATTTAATAAAAACAAAGTTTAAAACTGTAAAACATTTCAATTGGGTTCCAAACGTGGAACTTAAAAGGAATTTGGATCTAACAGTTGTGAATCCAGGAAACTAAATAAAACTTCTCCTTTATACCAATTATTTGTTTCAATGCTATTATAATGGCCAAGTATTTCACTACTGGGACAGTAATTTCAGGGTTGATATCCACCAATAAGCAAGAGGTCACCCATGGCTCCAATGGAAGATGATGTTTGGATAAGATTGGATATATCCAGTAGGACCTAAAAGCTAACCAGTGAGGGCAAAACAAAAGGAGGTGCATCAGGGTTTCGATCTCCCCAGATGCACAGGCACAAAGCCTGTCCGAATAGGGAATTTGTGCAAAACATCCCATTAATTCCGCAAATGATAGGACATTTAGTCTTGCTTGAGTAAAAGCAAACCCATGAGAAAGGATGGTAAGATAGCTTAAATATGCAGGAAGAGTCCTAGAGGGATTCCTAGCGCTAGATGTCTCCCGTTATAAATGGTCAGGTGCCAGGTGATGTGAAAGATCTCAACCTGAGACCCTGGCGAGTCACCACCAATCACAGCAGACAATACAGACCTTGATAGAGCAAGGGTCTCAGTCTGTGTAAGACAGCTTCATGCGAGCTTGTTCTGATGGAAAGATGAAGACGCAGAGTACAAAGCAACAAGGCAGGCTAGCGAAGCTAAATCCCCTATCCCAATATCCTTAATCTAATCTTTGTCATCAAAGCTGTCAGCGTCTTCCACAGTGTGAATGCAATTAATGCTACCAAAGGAAAATACCACTTGGAAGAAATCTGAGCTAACAAGCATTAAGAGGGAAAAGCCTCTTGGTTTCATGGGGCATTGGATTTAAGATAATATATTTAAAACAGAGCAGTTACAGCTACCAAAGGGTCATAGCAGAGACAATATCTGGAGAACTGTGAACACCACTGGGGCTGTGGTGAGGAGAGGGTTAAGAGGGAACTTAACCCTTCATTCCCTGTCTGGCTTCACCCCCTGAAACATCCACCCACCCACCCAGGCTTGGGTTGCAAACAGGCATGGAGAACAATGTCCTGTCCCTTTAATAGAGGCTTGATAGGATGTCATTTACTAGGTGATCTTATTTGCCTCTGTGCTAGGGAAAACTTCTGCTGCTGCCCTGACCTGGAGAGCCGGAGCATCAGATCTCATCAGCTAAGTAGGGTCACTCTGGCAAGTATTTCTTGGATGGGAGATCTTCTTGAAATACCAGAAGCAGGCAGTGGGGGCAGGCTTCATTCAGCCACCTCTCTAAATATCCTCCAGGTGCTCAGTAGGGGTCAGTCACCAGCAGTTGCCATGACTTCCAGGGACACACACATACGCACGCACGCATATGCACATATGAAAAAAATACCACCCCCCAAAAGCTGCTCCTGCCCATTTGCACACATTAAGCCTCTATTAAAGGAGACAGGACATTTTCCTCCAGGCCTGTTGGCAAACTTAGAATTCCGTTATGATCTCTGGAAGGGAAAAATAGCACCCATTCTTTCTGAATGAACTAACAGCTATAGACATTTCTGGATGAGACAGACCTGGCCACAGTTCTAGGGATGAGTTTCAGAGCTTCAGAATGAGATCAGAGCTATCTCCTCAAGGAGGGAATTTGGAATTTCACAGTTTTGACAGGCTCTGGAGTCCTTTTCCCTTCACGATCTCTTGAAGAGGTTTGTGAAGCAAGTTCTTCCCATATCTTTGGGGCCCTGCACTGATACCAGTTAGTCAGGGTCCTGAGCTGTGACCCCATGAGAACCCATGACTAGGGATCAATAATGAAATGGAAACCTTATATACAGATTAACAAGGATCATTCTGATCGCAACACACCTCTTTCCCCACAACACAGTCCTAGGATCCCTTTTTTGAAGCTTAGACAAGTCTGTATAAAACAATTTATGTAAAAAAGCAGTCTCTGAAATGAGAGCTTTTCTTTTACCAAAGAGGGAAGACATCCCTTTTATCATCTCACATTCAGTCTTGAAACATACTTTGAAATCCTTGGCTGTCATTTCAGCTGTGGTAGTTCTCACCTCAGATCTGTCCCCCAATTCAAGATGAAATGTGATCTATAATAATACTCTGTATCCCCCCACCCCTTTGCACCAAAACTTAAAGGATTCTCAGATCCAGGTCACTGTGAACTTGGGTCTCCAATTAAGAAGAAAGTTCTCAAGGCTTTTCCTCTGTGTATTTATGGTCCCCTTCCATCAAAACACACAATGGAGAATTGTTCTAAATGATCCCTGTGTAGTATACCTTGACACTTCAGTCGTCTTTATGTGGTTACCTTCAGGATTCTTCGCTTTCTAAATGACCCTTGGTCCATTTCAGGATGATCAATGTAGCTGTTCAAAAAAATGGGTGAAAGACGGGGGGGGGGGAAGCAGGTGTGAGATTAACTGCGTGCTTAGCAGAAGAAAAAGTGTGCATTGGTCTGTCACTGCATGGTGGCAAGAAATGCTAGCAGCAGGTACATTCTTCAGGCTGCACACAGACAATCATTTCTATCAGTATACAAGTACCTATCTGAGGATCCAGCCCTGTACTTTTGTATGAGTTACTGTTCCTGGCCTGCCTCTCTGTTGCATCTCTTTATTATTAGGAATGATCAACAATGCAGTCCTATGAAGACTTGCTCCAGTGTGAGCCCACTGAAATCAGCGGATTTAGATTACAGAAGCCCTGCACAGGGCTACCCTGTGAATGATCCAATCACACCTCAGGCAGACGCAGGACAAAATTACCTGTCCTTCCAACAGAGCTTGAGTGGAAGGAGGCAAAGCCAGAGCAGCGGGTCATACAGACACACGGTGGGCAACCTTCTTTGTGGGTGTATAGTTTGGGCTCAAATGATTTAATTTATTTAAATCTCACATTACGCCATTGCGGTTGCAAATTATCACTATGGAAGTATGAAAGGAAACAATTTCCCTCCTAATAATAGGTATCTGCAAAAAAAAATGTGGCTTGTGCATTTTGTATTTAGTTATTTTTAACAACCTTTATGTCCCACTTTTCTGCCATCAGAGGCGCAACCACGGCAGCCAGCCATGTGTTGTTGTTGTTGTCCTTGTTGTTACATCTCATACAGACTTTTCTTTACTAGATATTAAATAGAACATTTTAAAACACTCAAAATGCTAATTAGGTTTGCACAAACTATCCTTCAAGATATTTCCCCTACATCTGAAAAAGAATACACTTCCATGTGTACATATTTTTTTTAAAACTGCCTCCCACAAATAATCCACTCTTGCACAATGGTGGGTTAAAGGTGCTTAAAATTCATACATAAATAATTTGCTGTTCTGCTGATGAGTATTCTATAGGAAAGTCTATGAAAAAGGATATTCTCCTGCTAAGACATTTTGTAAATAGAAGGTTGGGTCACTCTGCTAAAGGAGCATGGTTGAATTTTGCTGAAATGTTTGACTGAGAAATCTTGATACATATCAAATGGTGAATATCAAAACTGCTGATGTGCTTGGCATTTGGAAGAGCTCTGGAGGGTTTTCACATTATACGCACCAACAATATTCTCGATAAACTCGGTGACTGCTGTTTCTGCATTTTTATTTTATTTATGCTTGGTGAATACTCATTCGTTCACCTTTTGGTTGTGGACAACATTTTTATTCTTTTTCTCATAACACATCCGTCATAATGTTTCCCCTGTTCTGCTTGGTTTGTTACATGTGTGGATACGTACATGCCGTGGTCATTTCCTTCTCTTTGCTTTTGGTATTTTCCTGCCTTTTAAAATAGTTTTACTTGTTTACTCCTTTGCATATTAGGCAACACACCCCTAATGTAGCCAATCCTCCAAGAGCTTACAGTAGGCCCTGTAAGAAGAGTTCTGTAAGCTCTTGGAGGATTGGCTACATTAGGGGTGTGTCGCCTAATATGCAAAGGAGTTCCTGCTACAAAAAGAGCCTGAAGCCACCACAGTTCCCCTCAGTCTATTGCCTTTACCTGACAATACAGTTTCATTTTTTCCCACTGTGATTGTTTCTGTTTGTTGTTGACTATAAGTCTGAAACACACCAACAAGAAAATTATATCAAATCTAGAACAATTTCAAATAGGACCATGGCATGAGGGAGAAATTAATATTCTCCCCACCACCACCCTTTCCTGAATGGAAACATCTCCCTGGGGATCCACTATTTGCCCTGCTGGAGAAAAGTGTGAGTACATATATGGACATTTGTATGTTCACCTCAAAAAGTGGATTCCCAAAATGAGAAGAGGTGGCTTAAACACACACCTTCCCTTTGTACCTCAGTACCAATCAGTCCTGGGCTGCCATGCCTCTGATTTTTCAGGAAGAAAATACAGGGACTTCCGATACATGAAACTCCTGGCATCATGTGTAGGTGATCTTTATTCTTCCCATACAGCAGACTAGTGGAGAGAGAGGATTGAGTCTGAAAGAAATATAGCTATTAAATCGGTCCTGGTCTGCGATATACTTCGCCCTTAGCATGCTAGCATTCTGGTATTTTCTAACAATGTTAAGAGGTCTTTGGAAATTCAGATTTCTACATATGCTAATGAGATTCAAAAGGTAATTCCCTTGAGGAGAGTCAATGACCTGGAGAATTCCAAGCAGATTTTTATAATGGCATTTTCCCCTTATCCCTGCAGATTTCTTTACATTTTCTTTTCCTATTGTCATGCCAGAAGCCTATGGCTGAATGCTGACTTGACAGAATTTGGTGGATACCCAGGTGGTTGTTGTCAGGTATAATAATAGCTAGTGGTTCACAGAAAGTTCGTTAGTTAAATCCCATAGGCATACTGGCATGCAAATCATGAAGAGTCGCTGACTTAGAAAAATTCATACTTTCCTGTAAATAACTCACTTGTCCGCTTACTTCTTTCTATGTTTAATTAGCAGCTAAATTGACAGAAAAGTCAGTCTTGCTTTTTGCCCATATATTTTTTCCTTATAATCCTTCTCCGCAGTCAAGGAGATCAAACCCGTCACAGGGCAGAACTAATTGGGGGGGGGCTGGGGTTGCACTGCCACCAAAAGTGGCATCCCTAGCACTATTTCTTTAATCCAATCTTCAATTTCCCTTCTTTCCAAAATTCAAGTGAGAACAGGGGGCATGGGGGGAATGAAAACTGGAACTGATAGTCTATATATGCAAGAAGCCAGAATAGCCTTTGGCCATCTTTTCATTGATTTCTTGAAGGCTTATGATTATGGACTGTGTCCATCCTTTTCAAATTCTGCAACATTATCCAGTCCCTCAAGCCATTGCAAAAGTGATAAAATGCACAATATATGGAGTTCTGGCTTACGGACCAACAACTTCCTTATTAACAGACTGTGACTGGAAGCCTGCATTTGTTTTGGGGGTTGTCCTATTAACATATACAAATGCTGCAATCAGTGGATTGTTGAAGAGCGTAATGTGCTAGGGCCATTCCTGAAGGGCAGAGCACAAGTCTCCCATGCAGACCCCACTCCCAAGTACCTGGCATCTCTGGTTAAAAGAATCTCAGAGAGCAGAGATCATTATACTAGGCTAGTGGGACCATGGGGAAGGATGGCAGCATGTTGTAGCTAAGCAGGGTCAGTACTTGGAAGGTAGAACACCAAGGAAAACTATGCAGAGCAAGGCAATGGCAAATCACCTCTGCTTCTTGCTTGCTTTGAAAGCTCTTGCTGGGGTTGCCATAAATTGGCTGCAATCTGAATGCATGTTACAGAGGGAGGGAGGGAGGGAGGGAATTGGGCCATGTAGTACAAGGCACATTTATTGCTTTATTAATTTAGTACATTTCTATCTCACCCTATCCCCTAGGGGGGCAGCGCACATTCTTACTACACCCTTGTTGATGCACAAACCCGTTCTGAGGAGGCAGTGCCAGCTTTAACCATGTCTGATAAAGGCGGCAAATGTGAAATCGAGCAACCAAAAGAATGAGAACTGTGAAGTATGAGGTGCGTTAGGCTGGAGAGAAGGTGACTGGCCCAAGGTCATCCAGCAGGTTTCAAGCCAGAGTTGGGATCTGAACTCAGACCCGCTTCAATATCCTAACCCCCATACCATGCTGACTCAGTTTGTTAAGTCCATACATACCTGTGGCTCCACTCAGAGTGTGCTGGGTGTTTTTTTTTAATAAACTGTTTATTGAAGATTACAATAAAATACAATGCAGTACTTAGTAAAGCATGAATGAAAAACAATTACAAAATGATCATTACGTTTGTGGTGAATCGAGGATTGCCATTACGAGTTATCTGCCAATTTTGGCTTAGGCTCAAATAATTAAAAATAAAAATAAATGGAGTTCAAGCCCATTTTAAAGATCCTTCAACAGCTTAATAGTAAAGATATAAGGTATGTGGATCAATTAAGGGGGCTTTCTGTAAAGTTCCTTCTGGGTCAGCAAAAGCATCTAGCCATGATGACCATTTGGTCATAATACTAGTAGAGGTAACCAGTCTGTCTTGCTGTGAAATCCAGTCTGAGGTCTTGTCCAGTAAAAAATATTCTATGTACATAATTCAGGCTTACATAGGTCGAAAGTAAGGAGGTAAGTAAAACTTGCATCTCTAAGGAGAAAGGCCATAACTCAGTTGTAGAGAATGTTTCCTAGCTGACTCTTCTGGGCTGGCTCACAGAAAGGCAGCTTTGTATGCTCATGTGTTCAAAACAAATACACCATAACCTATCCTATTAATTATAGGAGGGGGGGAACCCTTTGGCAAAAAAAACACCCCTTAGTTCTGTCCTGGTGTATTGACTGATAGCTTTATTACTGTTACCACTGACAATTTTCTTCTGGTTTTTCCAGGGCCTCATTCCAAGGAAGGGGAAAGAGGGGGAATAGAAGAAGAGAATACAGTTCTTCCAGAAGATTCCATTTGAGGACCCAAAATGTACTGCATAGGCTCAAACACAATGCAAGTGAAGTGAAGTTTGTAACTTTAAATTTTAAGAACTATTTGCCCAACGCGAAAAAAGGTACTATTTTCAGCAAATGAGTACCACTCTGTCTTTCAGCCATCTGTAAGCAACATTTACCTGAAGCATCTGTAGATAATTATATGACTTCCTTCTGTGTGTATTGCATCTACCCATCTGTCTAGAGAGCAACTAACTTTAGGATCATAAACAGAAATCACTTTGAAATCATGATCATGAACAAAGTAATGAATGTGGTTTTTCTCTCCTCATTTCCCCAAGGGAAATGAAATTCCAGGACAGTAATACAAATGAAGATGGAGTCCTGAATACTTATGGTGTTTTCATACTGTCTGCCTCTTTAAAAATATATAGGTTGAGTTGGTGGAAAGCAAGCAGGTACACAGATAAGTGAGGTTAACCACAGACGAGCATCAGTGCAGCACCCCAAGATCCTAAAAAAGCTTTCCAGAAACCTCTCAGCAACCTTTTCTGGACATCTACAACACTTAAGCTGCTTCTTCTCCTTTCAGTGAATTTTAAACCTACACAAATTATTCCTTTCTGCACTCACCTTACATATAGGTATGGCTTCAGTATCTGCAACATTGCTGGAGCTTTTTAGATAAAGACTACACTTATGGACTTGTAGAATTTGTTTTTGCACCCCGTTTTTCACTATCCGAAGGAGTCTCAGAGCGGCTTACAATCGTATTCCCTTCCTCTCCCCACAACAGACACTCTGTGTGGTAGGTGGGGCTGAGAGAGCTGTGAGAGAACTGTGACTGACCCAAGGTCACCCAGCTGGCTTCATGTGGAAGCTTCACTAGGGTTTATTAAAGCAAGGGCAGTTGTTCTCATCTAGAAGGCTGTAGGTACAAGATAGGCAAATCTCCTGGGCTCAAATCAGAAAGAGCCCAGCTCTCTATGAGTGACAGCGAAGAACTTTGGGAGATTTGAGAGCAGTGCTGGGGAGGGTGGCGTTTGGAGAGGGGAGGAAGCTCAGCAGAGATGTGATGCCATACAGCCCACCCTCCAAAGCTGCCGTTTTCTCCAGGGGGACTGATCTCTGCTGTTGGGCAGTCAGATGTAATTCCAGGAGAACTTCGGGCTCCACCATACATCTGGCCAGCTAACCAATGCTACTAGTCTGACTCAGCAGCTGCAGTAGTGGTAACCTAGCAAATATGGCTAGGGGAGGGGAAAGGAGGGTTCTTCTCTAGTTTAATTATACAATCTGAGCCAAAAAGAGAGAATTAAATCTGTTTGCCTTCAGAAGCCAAAGTGGGTTTAAAGAGCCTGTATGAAAGGGACGGGACCTAACAGAAGATGGCTTGCGGAACGCCCCCTCATGAGTTTTTTGCCATAACTCAGCCATTACGCCAGCATGGGATTCCAACTCCTGCTGATGTGCATCTCAGTCAGTTCTTGTTCCCATTTTCAGACACCTCTCTTTGGCCTTCACCTCTTCCCTGCAGGCCTCATCCAAACGTACATGTTTCCTTGGCCCGCTGCATTATTAAGGCCCTGCCTACCTTTTCCGTATTGATTTGTTTAAAAGATGTATATCCCTCCTTATCTCTTTCAGCCACAGGGAGGCTATGAAAACATCAACAAGTTGCAAACCCACAAACAATATCAAGGGCCACCAAGATTAAGAATGCCATGTAAAGTAAAAACACAGCCAGATCTATCAAAAAAAGTTTACCCTTCACTAAATGCTCTCTGAAATAAACTGTTTCACACATCTTTTTGAATGGAGAAAGCAAAAACACCCTCCACATCCACTCTGGAGAGCCAGGAGATTTGGGGGGTGGAGCCTGAGGAAGGTGGGATTGGGGGAGGGGAGGAACTTCTATGGGCTAGAATACCATCAAGTCTACCTTCCAAAGCAGCTCTTTCCTCCAGGTGAACTGTTCTCTATCACCTGGAGATCACTTGTAATCCCAGGAGATCTTCAGCCACCACCTGGAGGTTGAGGAATTCCAAAAACAACATCAGTGACAAAAATAACGAAGAGTCAATAAAGATGTTGCAAAAACATTTACTGTAGTAATTTCAGTAGAAAATTTTCTTCTATTATCACTCACATGCCAACGAATACTGCCCAATGAACAATTCGTTCCACAATATTTGCTTTATCTGAGCGTGTAGCAATCACAATTCTTATCAATTGCTACTTACCAACTCTTGAAGGAAACATTCCATGTTGACTCTCTAATAACAGAACCCAAGGTCTTATCTTTATTGACTCTTCGTTATTCTTTTGACGGATGTTGTTTTTGGAATTCCACTTCCTCCCATTATCTCTCATTTTCTGCTTCTATCGCCTGGAGGTTGGCAATCCTAATGAGGACCCCAGCCTGTGAAGGGCTTTTAAAGGTGATAGCCAACACTTTGAGCTGGAACTGGAAGCAAACAGGTAACTAGACATGTGTTTCTCCTCTCTCTCCTTTCATCCTGCCTTTCCCTTCCTGCAAAGGTAAGGTAAAGGTAAAGGTTCCCTTGCTCGAAAGCCAGTTGAGTCCGACTCTAGGGCTGCAGTGCTCATCTCCATTTCAAAGCCAAAGAGCCAGCGCTGTCAGAAGACGTTTCCGTGTTCATATGGCTGGCATGACTAAACACCAAGGAACACTGTTACCTTCCCACTGAAGTGGTACCTATTTATCTACTTGCAATTTCTTGCTTTCGAACTGCTAGGTTGGCAGGAGCTGGAACTAGAGACAGGAGCTCACTCTGTCATGCGGCAACTCGGGTCCAGTGTTCCCTCTAAGCTGAGTTAGTGTGAGCTAGCTCACAGTTTTTTAGCCTCCGGCTCACACATTTTTGTCTTAGCTCAGGAAGGATGTCTCCATGGCAAAGTAATTTATGCAGTAGCCAAAGGAGAACTTTTGCTCACAAGACTCCACAGCTTGGAGGAACATTGCTTGGGTCTTGAACTGCTGAACTACTGACCTTCCACAGCCTGCAGTTCAGCGTCTTAACTACTTGAGCCACCACAGCTACAAAGGTGTACGGTTAATACATTTACAACTAGAAACACTCCAATCAGTCAATAGTCACCAGCGTTTTCAGTGTCAGCACCGCTAAATCCCTGTTAGTGCATCACGGTGTCACTTATAAAACCATTTCTTAAATTCCTCTGAGACTAAGCTCCAGCTTCCCTTAGGTTGCAGAAGGAAAAGGTATTGTTGGACACCCCCCAAAAAAGCTGAGTTACTACCCTCTTAGCTGGTTAATAGGCTTGTGTAAATATTTAAGCTACTGCAAAAGAGCCAGAGAGCCATTCTGTAGGATAATAGGAAAGAGAAATTGTTGTATTTGCCACCATGGAAGGTTTCGCATATTTGTATGCATGGATAATAAAGCCAAGCATCTCTTGCTGGAACAGATAAAACCAGGTGATTGAATATATGTGTATATTCAAATGAAGAAGAAAGGAGAGAGATTTTTCCAGTTAAAAGTTAGGTACTGTATTTCTTTACTTTAAAGGAAGAAAAGAGAGTATAAAATATGCTTTTTTTAAGAAAGCGTAGCAGCAGTGCAATCCTAAGCAGAATTACCTTTTCTTAAGTCTACTGAAGTCAATGGGTTTGGAAAGGTGTAACCCTGCTCTGAATTGCAGTGTAAATAACCTAACTCTGAACTAACAGAATGGTTTGCTCATATAAGAGTGTTTCTCTTCCTCTAAGGACCTCTGGGTGACGTACATGAGGGTTTCCCCTTGTATCCTTATAACAACCCTATGAGGTAAGTCAGGCTAAGACTAACCAATTCTCAGATTAAGGAAAAAGGCAGACAGAGAGACAGGTCTCACTCCTCCTATTTGTATGAAACAGTTTTTAATAACTTTGAAAGCTGTGTTGGATGCCAATACTGGTAGAAAGACTGAGCAAAAATGCTCTGACCAAAACGCCCAAATACATATGAGTATTCTGACTTCATTAACGTTAAATTACACACACAGGCATTTAGCATTGACTTGGAATTGTGGGTTAAATTACACACACAGGCATTTAGCATTGACTTGGTAGAAGACAACATCAGAGGAAGCAGCAGAGCTCTAGAAGACAACATCAGAGGAAGGCCTTATCCCTATAACCTACTTATTAGTCCTCCAGGGCAGCTGGTTGACCACTGGTCTCATCTAGCATAGCTCTTCTTAAGTTATTAGGCAAACTTCATGGTCCTTTATGGTTAGGGGCCTACATACCTGAGGGACCACCTTTCCTCACATGTTCCCCAGAGAGCACTGCATTCAGGGTTGGAAAATCGACTGGCCCTCACGGATTCCAAAGATGCCAGGCCCACGGTCTTTTCAGTGGTGGCTCTGTACTGGTGGAATGAGCTCCCAGAAGACCTCAGAGCCCTGAGGGACCTTTGACAGTTTCTCAGGGCCGGCAAGACGGAGCTCTTCCACCAGGCCTTCAGTCAAGGAGCTGCATCTCTTAACCGAATTGTGATAAAGCCCTATTCCCCTGCCGGCCGCCTGTTCCATATTGAAATCAAGATGAGTTTCTCATCAACACAGACTTGGATGTTTTATCATGATGTTTCCACCATCCTTATACAATGTTATTATTATTAGTTTGTTGATACTAGCCCTTTATGATAGTTTGGATTTTTATGATTGTTTTATAATTGTTATTTTATGTGTTTGACTTTTTATGTAAGCCACCCTGAGCCTGCTTTGGCAGGGATGGCAGGTTACAAATTGAATGAATAAATAAATAAATTTTTCCATTCCAATTGCACTGGAAAGACAACTTGGGAGGACAAATTCCAAAGCAAGGAGTGGTATTAGTCTGTTGTCACAAAAACAACCAGATAGCTATTCTTAAAGGTGAAAAAATTTGTGTGGGCTATATCTGTCAGTATAGACTTATCAAATGGTAAAAAGTACATAGCTAGCTTTAGATCTTAACCATTTTTATTTACTGAGCCCCTTGAACCAATTCTATTCATCCCTATCCTTTGACCTTGGACTACAAAGCTGTTTCATCCTTTCTGCAACTTAATTCTTAGGGAATGCATAAACCTGCAAAGGTCTATACTCAAGGATTCTGAAAGTGCCCAATGCAGCAGTTGTTAGCCTCCAAGTTGTGTCTGGAGTTCTCCCAGAATTATGATTGATCCCCAGACTACAGAGATCAATTCCCTAGAGAAAACAACAACTTCAGAATGTGGACTGCATGGTATCACATCCTGTTGAGGTTCTTCCCCTCTCAAACTCTGCCTTCCTTGGGCTCCACTGCCAAATCTCCACAAACCTTCCTATCCAAAGTTGGTAACCCTAGAGTGAACATACAGGAAACTGCCCTACACAAAAGCAGATTATTAGTCTATTCCAATTAGCAGCAGGTTTCTAGAATCTCAAGCAGAGAAAGTTCTCCCTGAACAGCAGCTTGCCTTGAACTGCCAATGCCAGGAATTGAACCTGGGATCTTTTGCTTACAAGGTCTATGCTTTTCTCAGATTTGTTGACATTGGTTTCAGTGAGTTTTGGCCTCCTAGTTAATCCAAATCCAAAGGAAACATATCAGAAGAATTTACCTCAAAGTAATGAAAATCAGGATGTAATCCATAGAGTATTAAAAAAAACCTGAACCACAAAAAGGAGAAAAAATCTAGTTTTCCTTGGTGGTTAAATTGCTTTTATATCACCATATTTCATTTGGGTCTTTCTGTGTTTTGTCATATTAAACACTTACACTCTTCAATTCTCTTAGGCTTTTGAGCTATCAAGTGTGACACAATGCTATGGGATACTGACTAAATTTTATGCATGGATGAAATCCCTAAAGATGATGTCAAGCATGGGAGAAGATTTAATCAGTGTTGAGAATATCTATATTAAAAGGCAAAGCTAAATCTATAGCCTTTGTTTCCCCCCTCCCCTTCTACTAACAAAAGATAACAAAAAAGACAGTACGTGGCTTTGATACTCCTGTATCTTTTTTGTTTGTGCTGAAAGGAACTCACTTTTGTCACACCTGCTTCAATTTCAAGTTTGTTTTCTGGCAGAGAGAAAATTTTTTGTTAAAACAAATATAGTGACAAGAAATTCTCCTCTGTTTATTTGAGCTTGTGCTTCACTATATACTTACATAGCATATTAATTCACCACTGTGCTGTCTGAAAGGACCCAAAGATTTAATACAATGAAAATACAATAGGGGGAAAGCACAAATAAAACAGGCAGAAAGCAGCCAACTATAACTTGGACTGGTGTTTAATCCAATGGTCCAGCTCATTCAAGGTTGGGAGCCACATGGGTAAAGACCCAAGGGTCTTCCAGCCATACCCAAGTTTATAGCTGGAGATAGGAGAAAAAGAAAAGTACAGCTTAGATGTTGCAGCTGGTAGCAGTGATGGCCCTCCTACTCTTCCCTCCCTTTTCACAGAGCCTCTGGTCATGCCCAAGTTTATCACTAAGCATATCATCATTTAAGCCTGATGAATTCCACACATTCAGAACAGCCAGATTCAATACTAAGACTCTTCAGGTAGGGAAATAAAATGACAATGGTCATCATCTGAAATCTGAGGTAGGCAGGTCTTTCTCAGCATTGGTCCATCTAGTGCAGTGCTGTCTACTTAGGAATGTTTACATTGATGGAGATGGAGAGAAGTATCTCAAAACAAATACAATATTCTGGCTGTCACTTGCCCTCCAAGGTCTCATATACAAGGGCAAGGATACCAAGAGAGGAGTACTATGAGGACAAAAGGAGTCTTGGTCACATTTGGGGAAGGTCCAGGAAGCTGCAAAAAATTGTGTCATTTTCTTTCAAAGGATATTTGCCATGCATCTGGATGATGTTAGGGGAGCCAAGAGGGAACCTTTATCTAGAAACTTGTGTTGGTTCTCAGCAGCCCTGGGAAAGAATATTTCCTAGACATATACCGCAGCCCAAATCTACTTTTAACTGCAGGTGCTGGAAACTGAACATGGGATTTTCTGCATGCAAATCATGTGTGCCAGCTCAGGGGTATGGTCCCATAACCCTCCATGTTGGAAGTGTCCTGACAAGAATCTTAGCCAAGAAGAAAGGAAGTAAAGGTATCTCATCTGGAGTCTTCCACAAAGGGCAGCTGATGTCCTGCCCACCAAAAAAGGTCTTACAGAGACACCAAGATTCAGTGTTTATGCTCAAAGGAATTCACCATTGACACACTTCCTTCAGACTCTTTTGTTTCATCTGGTAGTTCTTGAGTAATCCCTCCTTCCTGCTCTGCTTTAATTGTTTTTTAGAAGAGAAGGAGGAGGAGGAGGGGGAGATTGGATTTATACTGTGCCCTTTACTTGGGGTCTCAGAGTGGCTTACAAACTCCTTTCTCTTTCGAGAACTGCTCTTTCAAAAACAGCTCTGACAGAACTATGGCTTGCCCAAGGTCATCTAGCAGCTGCAAGTGGAAGAGTGGGGAATCAAACCTGGTTCTCCCAGAATAGAGTCCACACACTCAACCGCTACACCAAACTGGTTTTTTGTGTGTATTTTAACTTAGCTTTAATTGTTTTCATTATGTGTTTTTGTTTGGGTTTAATGGGTTTTTTAAAGGCATATGTTTATGATGTATGCTTTTAATATGTTAGACTCCTTGTTTGCCCAGATAAGGACAGAAAGGTAGGGGATAAATTTTGTAAGTAAATAAATAAATGGGTAAATGTGGCAGAATCCACCAGAACAATGCATTTCTATTCAATATTTCTGAAATATTCTGTAACAGGTATTCTTGCTCTAGGACATTATAGTTTTGTTAACATTACATATGAAACATACGGAACGACCTTTTCTCAAATCTCATCTGCTTTTATACTCTGCATTCTGTCTACAGTTTGGGTCACTTACGGTTTTGAAAAAGCCAGTTTGCAGCCTTACATTGGAAAATCTGGGAATGGCTGCTAGGGAGGGGAGATGTAACTTTTTTCTTATGCCTGTACCATGATTTAAAAGAGGGGGGGGGATTCAGTTAGCTCCAGGGAAGGAGGAAAGGCAGGTACAGCATTTGCATCTCCTCTCTCTCTTTCCCCCGCCCCGCCCCAGCTAACGGCAGCTTTGGAAGTGAGATTTAACTTGTTGAAGAGGAGGAGGAGGAGGCGATTGGATTCATACCCTGCCCTTCACTCAGAGTCTCAGAGTGGCTTACAAACTCCTTTCCCTTCCCCTCCCCACAACAGGCACCCTGTGAGGTAGGTGGAGCTGAGAGAGCTCTGACAGACACTGCTCTTTTCAAGAACAGCTCTGACAGAACTATGGCTTGCCCAAGGTCATCCAGCAGCTGCATGTGGAGGAGTGGGGAATCAAACTCGGTTCTTCCAGACTAGAGTCCACACACTTAACCACTACACCAAACTGTCTCTCAGTCATGGGAAGAGTAATGGGAGGAAAGGGTTAAACAGCTCCCTTATTCAGCAACATATTTTTGTCTCACAATATAGCACAGTAGCATCCGTGCATTGTAAATCCATGGGAAGAGTCATGGGAGGAAAGGGTTAAACAACTCCCTTATTCAACAACATATTTCTGTCTCATAATAAAGCACAGTAGCATCCGTGCATTGTAAATCTGTCACAGTATCAACCACAGAGGCTCTCCCAGTTTTTAATTTCTTTCTTCCTCTGTGCATTGTTGTTAGCAAGATAATTCCTCCTCAAATATCCAGGACCTAATATAAACCTATTTTGCTAGGGCATTGTGCCAAATGTTCTTACGGTCACTGGATAATCACAGTGGATGTCAAATTGGTTCTCTGATGTGTCCTGAAAATCCCTTTTTATGCAGTTTTAGGCACCGATTGCTTCACGACCAACGCAGTCAAAAAGCTTTTGCATATTTCATGAACAAAAGAAACCTGTCTTCTCCGTGGCTGCTTTCCCTAGTGCACACGTGAAAAATCTCACACACATGGAAAACATTCACCACCCATTTCAAATTCCATTGTAGACCTTCTGTGGCAAAACCTGGGTTTCAAAACTCCAGTCTGTCTCCGCAAAAATCACAGAGCATAGGGAAATCTTTTGGCAGCAGTTGAATGTTACATTCATTTTTGTCTGATTTCACTTTTGGTGAGTCTTTGTTTTCACAGTTCAAATTATTTTTACTCCACTCATTCTATTACTAATTCAACTACTTATTAAAGGTGCCTTCTGATTTTTGAGGTGTTTTCCAAAGATGAGTGAATTGATTTATATCTTTTCTTCTCAATGGTACATTAGGGTGCATAGTTACACATGTATACTATGATGTCCAAGAAGCCTTCTGTGGAGGGACTGACCAGCCCCACACTTGGTTAACATCTGCAGGGTTGCTATACCAAGCATCCCCAACCATTTCTTGGAGCCCATACCTTTCCAACAAATAATCTCATCACACATTACATGAAATTCATTATCACAAGGTGTATCAGCATCCTTTAACTTAATAGAATATTAGGCAATTCATGGAGGATTGGCCTGATACAAACCTGACTTCTCCTGAGGCAGAACATTGGTCTGTCAAGGTCAGGATTGTCTGCTCTGACAGTGAGACTCTGGTCTCAAGTCAAGGTCTTCCACATTACATACTACTTGATCCCTCTAACGGGGAATCGATGGAGATACTGAGAACTGAACCTGGGACCTAGTACCTGCCAAGCAGATGCTCTACCATGGATCCGTAGCCTCTCCCCACATAATTACCATGATCTCCAAATGGAACCTCTGTGCTCAGAGGCAGCATACCTTCCTCCCAGCTGATTGTCAGGCAGTGGGCTTTTAAAGAGGTGGTCCAAGGGAAGCAAGGAAGCAGCAGGCTTTGCCTTAAAGACGCCACAATTGTGAGTGGAAGCTGAGGGTGGGCTCCCTAAAAGTCATGGAGCCTGGGGGTTGCTTGGGTGACAGAGGAGTAGACCATTTATCATATTTCCATCCCACCCTTCCTTCAAGGAGCTCAGAGTGGCATACACGGTTCTTCCTTTCTCCACTCATTTTCACATACTGTTTTGCAAGGCTCCTAGGAGTATCCGGCTGATTATTACTGAAACAAGACTTCTGGTTTACATGGATTCTGATATGCTCTAACAAGGGAATTCTTAAGTGTTGCACTCATAAATTCTCACACTTTGGTAAACTGTGGGGTTTTTTAAATCTAAAGTAGTTGGTGTACAGCAATTCCTGAACATTTCAGTGTCAAATCTGGAACTCCCTGATCATCTTTAGCCAATTCTGTCAGTCTCTTCCCTTGAAAACCCTATGGGATCACCATAAATCAGATGCGTCTTAATGGCACCTTACACACACACTTAGACAGGGCTCTTTTTGTAGCAGGAACTCCTTTGCATATTAGGCAACACACCCCTAATGTAGCCAATCCTCTAAGAGCTTACAGTAGCCCCTGTAAGAAGAACTCTGTAAGCTGGACTTCTGGTTTTAGGCGGCACTATGGCGGACACGACCCTGGTGAGCTCCCAGGGTCGCAATCTGAACACCAGTGGCTAGGAGGGGGGTGACTGTCCACTACCCCCTGGAGCTCTTTAGGATAGGTCTCCTAGCCAGAGGGCTTTTGAGGGATTGCCTCTTCAACAGGCTCGATGCTGGGGAATTGAGGCTTCCCTCCACCCCAAAGGTCCTACCGCTGTGCAGCCGAATGGCTTAAGAGTTGCTGACCGGGATGAGCATGTGAAGATCAGGCAATATACACGTACTTCAAGCAGGTCTAGAGACCAACGATGAACTGTGAGTTGAGTTGAAAGCAAAACACCAAACTTTGGCAAGAAAGCCCCTCTGATTTAAGCGAGCGTGGGGGGGGGACTCCCAGATGCGAAATTCAAACAGAGCATTTGAAAAAGAGGGCGCTGGATGTAAAAGCCATAGAACTGATTTAAGAAACACATTCTGTCAGTCTCTTCCCTTGAAAACCCTATGGGATCACCATAAATCAGATGCGTCTTAATGGCACCTTACACACACACTTAGACAGGGCTCTTTTTGTAGCAGGAACTCCTTTGCATATTAGGCAACACACCCCTAATGTAGCCAATCCTCTAAGAGCTTACAGTAGCCCCTGTAAGAAGAACTCTGTAAGCTGGACTTCTGGTTTTTGGCGGCACTATGGCGGACACGACCCTGGTGAGCTCCCAGGGTTGCGATCTGAACACCAGTGGCTAGGAGGGAGGTGACTGTCCACTACCCCCCTGGAGCTCTTTGGGATAGGTCTCCTAGCTGGAGGGCTTTTGAGGGATTGCCTCTTCAACAGGCTCGATGCTGGGGAATTGAGGCTTCCCTCCACCCCGAAGGTCCTACCACTGTGCAGCCAAATAGCTTAAGAGTTGCTGACTGGGACGAGCGCATGAAGATCAGGCGATATACACGTACCTCAAGCGGGTCTAGAGACCAACGATGAACTGTGAGTTCAGTTGAAAGCAGAACACCAAACTTCGGCGAGAAAGCCCCTCTGATTTAAGCGAGCGTGGGGGGGAACTCCCAGATGCGAAATCCAAACAGAGCATTTGAAAAAGAGGGCGCTGGATGTAAAAGCCATAGAACTGATTTAAGAAACACACAAAAGCGCAAGTAAAGCATTTTGGTGAAAAACAGAGACTTTGGCAAACTTTTCTAAAAGTAAACAATCCTCAAAAATGGCGGGGCGGAGAGGCAAGAAAGAGAAACCATCACAGCTCAAACCTCCTTCAGGAAGTAGAAGCCCGAGACCGGAAGCTACCAATGAGCTTTCACAGCTATTAGCTGAATCATTGCACCCTCTGCTGGACCAGATGACAAACATCAATCAGCAATTGGTTACTTTGAACCAGAACTTCGCTGCACAACAACTGGAACTGAATGAGACTAAGAAATTAACAGAGCAAACAGTGGAAACACTGAAGGAAGTTAATGCCAAATCTAAAAAGGTAAAAAAACATGTACAGGAGTTGGAAAAGAGAAGAATTACTGATGAATCCCAGCTTTTGCAACTACAAATGGAAAAAGCAAGCTTCATCCTGAGATTCTAAGGGGTTCCTGAGACAAAAGGAGAGAATCTAAAAAGTATTGCACGATTTACTTGCACCAGTGGCAGATTTGAAAACGGAATGTCTTCAAAGCGAAACGGATGTGGTGTCAGGTTCTGCAGCAAGTAAATCTCCACACACGTTTCCAAGGAAGCGTTATGCTTTATTAGATTACAAAACTGGTACCATATCCACAGGATTATTGTCATGAATGGCCATGGTGCAGAAACATCCTTTCATATAGTAGGATGAGGCAAATGGGTAAGCAAATGAAATTCGAGCGCACACGGGGGAATTCTCCTGGTGGGAGATACATGATCATCGGGAGAGTCGCAGCGCCTCATGAGAGCCGAAAGATTCATACCAGGGGTGGAACGCAAGCCCTCCCTCCTTCACAAGGCCAGACAGATAACGCCGTCTGGCAGAACTGGCTCCCACGGTCTCCCAAGCATTGTTTACAGCAAGTGGCAGAGCAGCGAGCAAGCCAGAATTAGAGACTGGAACAAGCAAAACATGGCAGCTAGCTGACATGTGGTCTATAGATCATATTCAGAATACATTAAGAAAAATAATCTGCCTGGAGAAATAGTGGTTAGATTCTCTAAAAGACATGTGAGGGATCAAATCTTGAAAACAATATCAGGTACACCCTTGAAAATCAATGGTAATACCATACCGATACTAAAAGACATTCCATTTGAAATTTAAAAAAGAAGAGGAAGAAATTCAAAGACTTGGCATTGTTTCCACAAACAAACAACATACAGTACAAATGGCTGGTTCCCGAATTCTTACTCTTCAGAATAAATGAGAAAAGAGAAAGAATTAACTCTGTTAAGAAAGCAAATGAGTTCTTGAGGCAGCAACTGGGAAGGTCCAGAAAAGATGACAAAGATAACAACCAGAGTAAACAAAGTGGTGAAAACTCTTCTTCAACGTCAGAGGAGGTCTCTGATTCGGAGATGGGGGCTGCAGCCCCCAAAAGAGACTATGATTTGAGGAAAAGAAATGCCAAGAAATGAGATGCTGAGAAACTCTGAATTCCACCTTTAAGAAGCTACATATTTTTGATGCTTTTGTGATTGTCTTAAACAGTAATTGATATCGGGTTTGGGGGAATATAGGCTAGAGTTAAACATTCAAGCTCATTGTATTATCAATAGATTAGGTTAATCATTTTATAAGTTTATGTAATGATCTTCACTACTTGAGTTTTTAGTGGTTAACTTTCCTTTCTCCCATAGATATTAGATTCCCTTCCCTATTTTCTTTGTAGTTTATAGAAATGCAATTAAAAAATCCCCTTCGGGTGGCCCCCCCCTCAAAAAAAAGGGCTCTGTAAACTCTTGGAGGATTGGCTACATTAGGGATGTGTCACCTAATATGCAAAGGAGTTCCTGCTACAAAAAGATCCCTGCTTGACACACCTAATTCAAAACCTCAGCTTGACATTCAGTCATTAACGCCTTTAGCTGATACAACATACAATTTCTCATCCTGTTGTGACCCACCTTGTCACATTTATTCAAGACAGTTGCTGTAGTCATTCTTTATAATCAGTGGAAGTGATTCTTATATTTAAAAAACAAGTTTGGAGTGACTTCCAGACCACTGCCCGACACATTCCCTTAATGTACACTGCTTTATCTTGTTCAAAGGCCTACCCACCTTCCCTTTTTAGTGGGACATAAGTCATTTAATTCACTCAGATATGAACAACTTTTGTTTTCACCTTCCTTATTTTTTTCTCCAAGGCCTTATATTGTTCCTGACACCCAAGGCTACCCTCTATTGCCTTTCTTGCTATATAATGCAACTTTCAACTACATTCCTGAAGTGTTTGCTTAATAACTCACCATAACTCATGGACACGCTATTTCTCTTTGATTTCTACTAATACTGGATATACCTTTCAAACCTTGATGCAAAAGACCTTGAGCAGGTTTATAAAGTTCTGTGACTCTCATCTTTAAATAAGACAAGAAACCACCACCTGTCCCATAACATACCTTATAATGTTATAAGAAAATAAGAGAAGCCAATGCTGGATCAAGCCAATGGCCCATCCAGTCCAACGCTCTGTCACACAGTGGCCAAAAATACCAAGTTCCATTCAATGCTCCCTCTAAGCTGTGGAGTCTTGTGAGCAAAAATTCTACTTTGTGAGCTACTGGCATTAAAGTTGTGAGCCAGCGATTTGGCTACTGCCTAAATTAGTTGGCACGGGGACCATCCTTCCTGAGCTAAGACAAAAATGTTTGAGCTAGCTTACAGGGAACTCTGGTTAACAGTTAACATAACACTTTAATGTTATGTTAACAGTTAACATAATACATTAACATAACACCTTAACAGTTAACATAATACTTTAACATAAAACATAACACCTCAGCAGTTAACATAATACTTTTATCTCATTATGCTGATCTATGCTATTGTATCCTTGAGGCTAGACTACTGTGATACGCTTTAGGTGGGGATGCCTTTGAAAACAAATCAGAAACTTCAGTTAGGGCAGAATGCAACTGCCCATTTGCTGACAGGAGCTTGCAAATCCAGCAGCATTACTGAGGTCTGCTTTTTTTTGTCTCCAATTGAAATTGCTGGGTTTTAACTTAAAACTCTCAACAGTCTGGGACCTACCAACTTACTAGACTACCTCTCCCTCAATGAGCCTTCCAGAGAGCTATGTTCCCCAAAGAAGAGGCTACTTACAATCTCACTGTCAACAGACGTCAAGACAGTTTCAAGTCATACTCCAACTTTCTCTGTGGCAACCCCAGTCCTTTGCAATGGGCTGCCTAGAGAAGGATGGTAATGTAATCTCTGGCAAACTAGGGGAAAATACAAGACTGAGTTGTTTAAAAACATATTTGGAAACTGACCAGCTGCTATGCTGATAGTCTGAATTTACTGTTAATTGTATTTGTTTAGATATTTTTACCCTGCTTTTCTCCCTAATGGAGATCCAGACAGGTTTACAACTTCAGTTCTTCCCTCCTGCACTTTATTTTCACAACCACCACCCTGCAAGGTAGGTTAGGCTGAGAAAGAAAATTAACAGCTCTTAATTTACTGGATACCGAACACTTTTCTCTGTGCCTGTCTGTTTGTTCCAACTGTTGTAAAACCACATGAGGGGGAAAACATCCATTTTGCTACTCAGCCAAGACATTTGGAACCATCTCCTTATTCCCCAATTTCCCCCCTCAGGCAATGGCTTTGTGCCCTTGCCTTTCCTCTCTCCAGCTGTCCAAGAAGCATATTAATAGGTCTGAAATAGCCACATGACATCCTAATGCAATTCCATAAATGGGCAGTTAAGTTCATGTTCATAACCACATCATGTTTAATAATGGAAAGGCCATAATAGGCTTTAAAACAATTATCTTACCATAAAGTTAGCCTTGGATATAAGTTTCCAGTAGGCATAATTAAAAGAGAAGCAAAGGCTGATTTACAAGACATTATGAAATGGGCCATAAACTTTAAAAATTGGCTATATCTTTTGGAAATGTACTTAATCTTGAGAGACTTAAGGCAGAATTTGCTCTTCAGGAAAAGATCACTGAAAGAGTTATCAGTGGATAGTATGGCAAATCCCGTACCAAGAGTAAGAGGAGCGAGAGAACTTCATTCCTCATTACACTGATTCCGTAAAGCATTTATCACACAAAAATGTTAGTTTAATACAGAAATTAAAATCAGTTTTCTTCTTCTGAAATGGGAACCGGTTATATTCACTGAAAGTCATTGAAGCTCCCCTAATTTCAATGTCATTATTCCTTTGCTCATATCACAGGAGTCATTATATTTCAATTCATTAAATTACATTACCAAGCGTATTCTCCCCACCCCCACCACCACCAAAAGTCTTCAGTATGCTATTTTGCAAACCTTTGTACAGGACATGAAATTTTCATTTTAAAAAAAATGAAGAAATCTTAATGAATGTCTCCTGGAAATGCTTTCCAAACAAGGATGGGGGAAGGTCACCTTGAAGTAATAAGCCCTAATGAAGTGCACACTTTTTAAATCACTTTCTAACACAGCTGGGTTCCATAGGCAAATGGCACTGTTCAGAAGCTTTTGGCTTGTGCTGAATGTAGCTGTGTGCCTTCCAGGGGTGGACTGGCTCTTGAACTCACTGGGAAAGATCCCGGTGGACTGGGAGCCAAAAACAAGCAAAGCCATGTGGCCCTTACAGGACTCAGTACAGCTCAGGCTGTGACAACAGTGATGATGGGTGTAGGCATGACTTGGGTCCGATCTCAGCAGTTCATACAGCACTGCAGGGGCCACCTGGCTCAGTTTGCTTCTGGGCTGCTTTAAGGCCCCATGTGTGTCCCTGAGGCCTTCTGGCCAGGAAATCAGCAGGAGCAACCACAGCACTCTAGCATCTGCACTGTGGCTTCTCCTAGTACTCCTGGAACAAATCTCCCAGGTGATTCTGTTGCTGCTGTTTTTCATACCTCAGGAACCATTCCATTCCAGAAGGCACTGTTGATTATGGACAGACCCTATCTTCCAGTTCCAATCCCAGGAGAATCATTGCCCTGGTTTTATCCCTTTTTTTTTCTTTTTCTTTTTTGCTTTGTGCAGATGCCTTGTTAAAAATGTCATCAGTGTGCATCACTAGAGTTGTCACTTTTCAGGGTTCAGTTCCATTCCCGAAAGTCTCCAGAGAGAAATGATGACTCTTACTTCAAATGTGCATGCGTGTTAATTCAAGCACATGAACGTTACGTCACTGTACAGTGCATAGCCTGCCGTTTCACACACTGTAGTTGCAGGGGAATGTATCTACACTCCAAAACAGATTGAACTAGACAGATTATGATTCGCTGCCCCAGAGAACCCTGGGAACCGTAGTTCAGTGAAGCAGGGGGCACCTCCACAGAATTCTCATCACCTCCCCCACCTACAATTCCAAGAATTCTGGGGAGAAGACATGACATTTCAAAGCAGCATAAAACCAACAGGTGAGTAGCACCTATGCTGCTCTAAAATAAATGTGTGTGTGTGTCTATGTGTCAGGTTATTTCTATATGGGGGGGGGGAAACTTCCACTGTTTTATCCCAAGAACATCTGTATAATAATGCATGCCTAGCAGGGAGGAAAGAATTCTGACTGGTGTTTCCAAACAGAAACATTTCTGTAAACCCTCTTTGACATGGAAGATATAATTATTCACAAAGGAGATTATTGGTTGAATTCCATTGACAGGAAGATACACTTTCAAGAAAGGGGGGGGGAGAACCTTGGGCAATTCTGGAACTGAAAACTTGCACATGTCTTTCATTAGTGCAGGGACAGAACTGTGCTTTGTTAGAGAGAAAAAGTATCGGAAGTGCCTGGAGTGTAAATAGCAGAGGGAATCAAGTGCACCAACGCCTTCTTGCTGGAGTTTATTTAGAATCACAAGAGCTGCCAGCTATTCAGAAACAAAGTTCAAGGATCTGGGACCCTGAGGAGACTGGCTGGTTAAGAGGAGGTTCTGTTATACATTTAACACACACACACATATAAAATGTAACTTTGCTGCTTTTCCAGCCACTGCTTGGGGTTTCAAGGACCCCCAACTTGGTAGGCACTCTTTGCCAATACTGCTTTGGTAGAAATGCTGTAGTAGGAACAATGGATCCTGACAGATTCTATAGCTTCCCTGAAGCAAGTGAATATTACATACAAATGATAGCCTAGAGAGGCAGCATGGTGTAGTCATGTTTCGAGTGTTGGACAGGACTCAGCCATGCATTTAAGCTGCAAACCAAACTTGCTGAGGGGACCTTAGGTGAGAGCTACCAGGAATTCCTAGGGTCAAGGCGTTGGCTAGGAGACTACAAGTGCATCTTCTCTTTTTTTCTAATGAGAAATTGGGGGGAGTCAGTAAAGTGGTAATGTTGTAGATGGCAAATGAAGTCAGACTGAAGGTTCATCTAGTCCAACATCCTACAGTGGCCAGCCAGATGCCCCAGAGAAGCCCACAAGCCAGTGAGGAAAGTCATAGACATAGCCTTTTCCTGCTTGTTGGTCTTCAGCAACACGAACTCTGTGGCATACTGCCTCTGAACAAGGAGGTTCCCTTAAGCCATCACAACTAACAGTCATTTAGATCTATCCTTCATGAATGGCTGCTAGCCATCAGGCCTAAATGAAACCTATATGTTCTGAATACCAGTTGCAGGGGTGGCAACAACGTCAAGAGGCATTGGCCTCTTTAGCAGGTTTGCAGGCTTCCCAGGTGCATTTGGTTGACAACGGTGTGAAACAGGATGCTGAACTAGATGGACCATTGGTCTGATCCAGGAGAGATGCTCTTATATTCTAAATTATCCTAACCCTTATTTAAAGCCATCTACAGTAATGGCTATCAACAAATCTTGCAGCAGCAAATTCCATAAGTCAATTATAAATTGTGTGAAGAACTACTAAAATTAATTTTCATTGGGTGATCCTGAATGCAGTCTCCCTCTCCACTTACCATGCCATCTCCTTTCCTTGTAGAGAAGAGGCTCCAACCCTTGGATCATTTTGTGTGTCTCCTTATTCAAGGATTCAGAATCAGAACCACCATAGTTCCACATCAAGTCCTCTTCTTCTAAGTGGCCTGCAGAGCACTCTTCTGAACTTGGTCTTGTACCCATTGGGCAACTGCAGAATTCATGAGGCAGACTCTACTGCCTTGTAGCCATAGAGGCCTCCTCTGCCTTTGAATTCCTGTCTAAATCATCTGATGTTTGGGACATGAAAAACCCTTGGCTCTTCCCAGGATGTATTATGTGAAAAATAGTTTGTGTGAATACATTGTCAAGTTTTTGCCTTTGATCAGCCACATAAAAGACAGATCTAGAGCTTCAACTCACAACCCTTTGAGATAGCAGAGAAAGGATAATCATGGGGATAAAATGGAATCCAACCATAGTGAAATTCATATTATTATTTTTTTTAAATGAGATTTACCTCAATTAGGCCAGAATAATCTGAGGTCCAGACTACATGTGACTGGAGATCCATGATCAGATTTCCTGCTTCAGGCTCAGAAATGAGCTTCAGGGGGCTCCCAATATGAAGTGGAGCTATGACATGGAGGAAGGGGTGTTTTTTAACTCTCCTCTAGAGTTTCCCCCCAAAATTAATATATCACAAAGCCCCAAGGGCTGTATTCAGCCATGACAGGAGAAAGGGACTTGAGTATGTTGCCTCCTGGGCTACAAGCAACTGGGCAACAATTTGGCTGGGGAAACTGAAGGGGTAAAGTAAATTCCCCTTCCCAATACCATAGCTCTGGACCATATAGACACCCCTAAACATACATCTGGGATTTTTAGATTGAATTACATGTTGGAGATGTGATCATGGATCCCATATTCACATCAAGTTTGGCCCTGAGAGGATCCAAACTTATTCTTCCTCATATGATGATGGCGGTACAACACCCAGTCAATACAGTGATCGGGCAAATCTACCCCATTCTCAAGAGCATCTGCAAAATATCCACTAGCATTGGGATAAAAAAAACCAGGGTTGTCGTAGAAACCCAATCATCACATATGGCGAGATGATGTCTCCCCACTCCACTAGATTATTTACACCTTTGATTCCTGCTAACATTCATGTCAAATGAGCCTAGATTTATGATTTTAATTATGCTGGGCTTGGAGAGATCTAAACATATGTTATAGGTGTTCAATAAGTATTAGAACAGCAATCAATTTTACCCTTAAACACAGCTGAGATTTATGGCGATCTGTGAATAGCTAAACCCGCTGTTGACAACAGCAAAGTTATTTTTGAAAGGGAGGCAGGAGGGCTTTTTAATTAGCTCATAATTAATTCTATTTAGGATTACTTAGATGAAACATAACAGCATTACAAAATGCTAAGTCACTTAATTACAGAATTCTGTGTGCCATTATCAGATCCCCCAGTGCTGGCTAACAGCTCCCTCCCTTTGTAGCATGTTAAAAGTGATTTATGGATTATCTATACTTCTTGTCTTGTTTTTCTTTAACACAAAGATTTATCACCTTTGTCTAAGAGAGCATTAACACCAAATCAGAAAACGGCAGCCCAGTTCAAACTTGGTTCCGTGTTCACCAAATCTTTTTGCTCCTTGAATCACTCTGGGGAAAAACAAGTTACTATTCCTCATTGCCCTTCCAACCTTCTCCTCATTACATGCTTTGTACCCTTAGCCCCTTCTTCTTACTCTTTGCTACTTACTGTTACTTGCTACATACTTACTGTTTGCAGTATTTGTAGTCAGTAGTGAGGACTCGACTGCAAAGTTTTTGTAACTCCCTCCAGTCATGATCCCTATGATAATGACTACATCTGGCCAAGATAATGACTAAGTTTACCCACATTGGCTAAGTTATTTCAAACCCAAGTAGAATATATTAGTGGGAAGTGGGAACATCCAACAGAACAGTGGTGTGGAACCAGACTAAATTTTCCGCTAACAGAAGGGAAGGTGTTTTTTCCCTTTCCTCTTGCAGATCCCTAATTTGCCCCAGTGTGGTGTAGTAGTTAAGAGCGGCGTCCTCTAATCTGAAGAACCAGGTTTGATTCTTCACTCATCCTCCACATGAAGCCTGCTGGGTGACCTCTGGCTAGTCACAGTTCTCTCAGAACTCTCTCAGCCTATCGACCTCACAAGGAGACTGTTGTGGGGATAGGAAGGGAAGGAGATTATAAACCACTTTGAGATTCTTTAGGGTAGAGAAAAGTGAGGTATAAAAACCAACTCTTGGTCTTCTCTTCCCCTCATACCATTTCTGAGATCCCCCTGTCTCTCAGGAGCAGCATTTCAGGCAGTGGGGTGAGGTGGCCGGAAAGTTCTGTTCTGCTGATGGAAGTGCCTTCATTTAGCAGAAAATATAGTCTGGTTACAACCCTCTGTGAGGATGACAATATGTTACCAGACTCCAATCCTGGCAGTGCCAGGCCTTTGTGCGGGAAAACCACCAACCATCTACTGTCTGTTGACAAAGATGTAATTTGAGACCACTCGGTGGCATCCAAGTCATCACCCTTTGTGACCAGGTTCAAGAGACAGGGCTCTGGCTGAACTCAGTTTTGTTTGAGGGACAAAATAACTCTTTGGGCTTTACCTGCCATTACTGGGAGCTCCCAAACCTGCAACAAACTGGCCTGGAGAGCTTTCTAGTCCCTATTAACTGAACCTGGATACTTCGTGTTCCCAGACCTTGTCCAATGCACTGCAAGCTCACAGATCAGCTGGAACAAATACTCTTGCTGATGATTTCATGCCTCCTAATGTCAACCAAGGGACATTATTCCACTGGAGTGCCAAGGACCTCATGACGAGACCGCTGTTACATAAGCTATCCCTCTTATTCCATTTCTTTAAGAAAAATCCAGCTGAAATAAATCTTAAAAGCAGGCAGAGAACTCCTTGACATTTATACATCTATGTCAGAAAAAAAACTGCCTGAGTTGATTTTTCTTCAGCTTTGTAAAGCGAAAGTTCATTCAGGTTGTAGCATAACACCTCTGACTAAAGTGCCCTTGTTTAAAGATACCACAAAAGAGAGAACCAAACAATTTAGACAGTGTGAGGAAGTTCTGACACCTCAGGAGCTGAAATCTCCGTAATATAGAAACCGCACAGAACAGTGCTTTCTTCCTTGCACCACTCTTTAAAGAGAGATCACTACATGCTGAGCAGGCAAGACCTTGAAGAGAGTCCTTCCCACTAAATCTTCCCACAGAACACTTGTGATACTTACTAAAAAGCAGGCTTTGGACTAGGTAATATGAAAAATAAATCACAAGGGAACAACTGTGCAGGTCCAGTGAAGTGGCATACAAATTTTTGAAATAAATACACAGAACTAGTAAGGATGCAACTGAATTTCACTAACAAATGCCATATAAATACAAAACAGCCAAACCAGAATGGGAAAAACCCAAAAGGTTTCCTCCACCATGACAGTATATGAAAACAAAAAGAAATGGACAGGCATATCCAAACATCCCTGGCAACTACATAAGTTCTCTTTCAACAGCCTCCATTTAAAAGCAGCTGCAGAGAAGAGAATATTTCCCTTATGCCATTCTCCCAAAGCTGCTATTCCCATCACTGGGACAAATATACAGGAGCAGGCCAGTGAGAGAGGCCAGGGTTATCTTTCCACTATATTCTGCAGACTTTGTGTCACAACCTGTTGAAGCAGAGATCTTTTTAGAAGGGAGGAGGAAAACTATCCCCCTATGTCTACTCCTCTTCTGGAAAATGGACACAAATACAGGAACACAGAAACCTGCCTTCTGAGTCAGATCACTGGTCTTTCAAGGCCAGTATTGTTTATTCTGGCTGGCAGCAGCTCTTCGGGGTCTCAGGCAGAAGTTTTCAGATCACCCATCATCTGATTTTTTTAACTGGGAGTGTTGGGGATTGAACCCAGGACCTTCTGCGTGCAAAGCAGATGCTCTACCATTGAGCCACAGCTCCTCCCTGGCTGGGGCAAAGCTGGTCTTCTCCTTGACATGGTGTTCTTCCTAGGAGGCATGCAACCTCCTAAAGGCCCTTAGTCCTCTGAGTGAACAACCAGTTTGGAAACAAACTCTGCCCCCAGCTGAATCATCAATGGAAAGCCAAACTCATTTCCCCTTCACAGCTCTTCAGATCACATTCTCCCTGCCACACACACACAACAAAGGCTTCAGTCCCACTCTGGCAGCTTACCACAACCATCATGGGCCACTGAAGAAGCATCTTCCAGCCACTCATGTCCATTGAAGAACAGTCAGGTGATCATCACTGAGGGTCAGCATGAAGTCCAATATATAAAGGATTGCCACTTAACAGCTTTTGTAATACTTACCCAGAGGTGACTGCAGGCCGTTGCATTCTTTCAAGCACTACTCCCTGTTATCTGCAGTGATCTCCTATATATCAATGGCATTTCAGTAGATGGTGGCATAAAGAGATCACGCTGCTGTATCAAGGTTATTGATCCTGCAGTTAGAAGAGGACCAAATAAAATTGAGTGAGTCAATCAAGTATATAAGCCAGGAACCACTTGAGTTTGTGTGTGTCTCAATGTCCGTTCTGCACTTTCATAAACATGCACACACAATACACACCATTTTGAAACTCTCAGATTTGTCTGTGTCAATTTTCTAGAGTTCACCAAACCCAACTCCCCATTAGCAACCACCATGTTAATTAGTCAGATTGTTAAGAGTTCATGATCTACTTCATTGCTGTGTTGTGTTGCGTCATTTGCTGTTTGAAGGTGCTCTTCACAGCTCTGTTTCCCACTTCAGGGGTACAAAACAGCTGACAATACAGCCCTGCAAGTGCCATCCTAAGCAGCTACACTCATCTAAGCCCTTTGACTTCAATGGCTTTAGAAGGGTGTAACTCTGCCAAGATCCCACTGTTAGCTAATTAGCCCAGTCTAACAGAGAAACTCAAGACGAGAATTTAAAATGCAAACAAGGGCACCCATGCCTTTGGGTTTCCAAAAACCCTCCTCAAAACTTCCCTTTCCCATAAAGCCTTAGATACAACCCATCTTCCCTAATGAAATGAACTGGCATGAACACAACAGTCCCCTCTTTATCTCCAATTTTCTTGGTTGTGACCCCATGCCACTATTCAGAATGACTGCTGCTCAGGGCAAGGGCACGTTTTTCTGCACTCTGAAATAAGCATATACATACAAGGCCCCATTTAAAGATATGAAACCTGTTCTGTATAGAAACTGGCCACCTTGCTCCTGATCTATAATTTGAACATTCTACATTAAAGTGCAGATTGCTCTCCCCAGTGATTTTAGAACTTTTGAAGTTTGCTTGTGCTGCAATTGACAACACGTTTTAGGACAGCTGAGCTTGCTGCAGAGCACAGGACAGGATACAAAACACAGCTCAACTTGTTTGCTACTTTCATATTCTACCAGTGCTCTTTTCCCTAAAGCACAGGAAGGACACATTGGGAGCTACTTGTCAGGAGCATATGGCGCTTAAATAGCAACCCGAGCAGCCTTTAGCAGCTTCTGACAGTGGTAACAGATCCATTATTGCCCCATAAATATTAAAAGATTCCTCCAGCCAATTGTCAGCGTAAATGGGTATTTAAACAAGAGTGACTCTCCTTAATAGCAACCTTGCCTCCGATGCGGAGAGTCATGCCTTCATGTGTGAAGCTAAAGTGAATACTTGCAGTTGCTGCCATTGAGGTTCCGGGGGCTAAATTGGAGCCCAGCACTAACCAGGGACTCATTCCTACAGGCAATCGAAGCTGACCCAGTGGCCCTTTGATCTGTGCTTAAAGTGGAACACAGAAGAACTGCCACAGTCCTCTGAACAGACTCATGCACAGTGCAAACAAAGAAAGTGGTTCCAAGCAACAGAACCTTTCTTTGGGGTTTTGTTCCAGTAAAGGCTTGACCTGCTGGCACCTTTGGCTTGCGGCCTTTGTGTCAACTCTGAGAGGATCCAAAAATGTTGGGTTTTTTAATCTTCAAAGCTTTCCTTGCATTGCAATCCTGACTTTTGATATCACCACACGACATTCTGTATCTTTGACATACTTGCCTTTCATCCATAGGCAGAGAGTCAGAAGGTATCCTGCATTACAAAGCAGATAATGAGAGAAGTTAAGCAGCTGCTAATAGCAGGATCAAATGCCGCAAGACTGAGAGGCCTTTCTTATTGAGCTAGCCATTTTTTAAAAAAAAGATGAGATTCCATTCTGATTGGTAGCACAGCAATGAACTGAAGTGTCCATGGCTGCCGCCACACTGCAAAGGTTTTGTGTGTTTCTTCTGGCGACATCTCAAATGCAGAAGCATTTACAGCAGCAATGCAGCACCCACACAGTAGTTTGCCCCACTTAGTGCCCCACTGATACCATTTCTTCCCTGCAGCCACCAGAGCTTTTCTTTTTTTTAAAAAAAGTGATTCATATATTGTTATTGTATTTTACTAATTTTATTAGTGAAAATTAGTGAAAACCCGGAAGTGACATCATTGCACAGGGCACATTGCAGGGGACGCTCTATTGTTTGAGGAAAAGCTCTATGGTAACCATAGTGTGTTTTTTTTCTTGAATGATAGAGCGTCCCCCTGCAACGTGTCTTATGCAATGATGTCACCTCTGGGTGACATCATTGCACCGGGCACATTGGCGTGAACATGGCACTTTGGGGGCGGGGTTCCCCCCACTGGCCGGATCAGCAGACAAACCTCTGTGAGAGGGGGAAAACTTTTGAAAATTCAGAGTGAAGGTTCTGCTCATTTCAAACCTCCAAAGAAAAAATGCATTTCTTCACAAAAGCACTAAAAGCCATTTGTTTCCCCCCCCCCCGGACTAGTTGGTAAATATGGGTGTGCCTCTGGGGTGAAAGGGGAGCAAGAAGAAATTCATGCACATGGAAGGATGCCTAGCATGGAGTGGCATGCAGTGGGGGAGAAGAGTGGTTTGTTTGTTTGTTTGTGGCATTTGTATGCCATTTTTCTCCCCACAGGGACCCCAAACAACTGCCAAAAGACAATAGCTTAAATAATACAATAAGACATCAAAAACAAACAAATAGGGCTGCCAAGCCACGGCGGGGGATCCGTGCGTCTTCACAGGATCCCTGCCGCAGGGGACAGCTATACGTGTTGCACCGCCGTTGCCAGGATGTGACGCTACGCGTCGCTCTGGCAACGGGTCTCCAAACAGCCCCATTGCCAGAGCGACGCGTAGCATCACATCCTGACGACGGCAGTGCAATGTGTATCACTGTCCCCCGCGGCAGGCACAGATCCCCCGCCGCGGCTTTGCAGCCCCACACACAAAACATGCATATCCTTGTCTGGTCCTGATAGATAAGGCTGCCTAACTGGCTATGAGCCATGAGCTGAGAACCAACAGACCTTTGGCTCTTACCCTTCACCTCATGCTCAAAGGTTTGGCCTGGTGGAACATGCTCCCACTTGAAATCAGGACCCTGCAGGACTTATTACAGTTTCTCAGGGCCTGTAAAACGGAGCTGTTCCACCAGGCCTTTGGCTGAGGCGGTGGACATCTAATCTATCTCGGCCTCCCCTGCTCACACCTTGCCCACTGCTTGCAGTGCTCACAGTGCCCATTGTGTGCCTTGCCCTGCTCAAAAGGATCAACAGAGCGTTATCAGTATTAACTACCATCAAATTAGCATCTTCCAGGAGGCACTAAGTACTTTCTGAATACGTAACATCTTGTTTTGATCTGACAGTAACTCTGTGTTTGTATGTTGTTCTCTTTTAACTTGGTTAAATTATTTTTTTGTTTTTGATGCTTGATTCTATTTTGTGCTAATAGATATATTGTTACCTGCCCTGAGCCCACTTGCAGGGGAGGGCAGGATATAAATCAAATAAATAAGTAAATGAATAGCTTTACCCAGGATTTAAAACTTAGTCCACAGGTACCTTAGCAAGATCTTCCTCACTTCCCTCCCCGTCAGTGATGCTGTGAGGGAAGAGTCGGCAGAAGGTGAGCGGTGTGATACTGTTGGGGTGACATGCAGACTTGTCCCCAAAGGAGTTCCCGCGTTGGCACAAACATCAGTAACAGTCAAGAACAAGAAAGGCTTCAGAAGGAAGCCCATGGAGACACCATTCTCAGATACCCAGTAGGAAGCACGGCTGTGCAGCCAGAGAAAAGTTGACTGGCCACAGCTGGCCAAAGAGCTGGTGACCAAGACAGCGTGCTTAGGGACTGGACCCTGCCAACCCCTGAAAGACAGATGTCTCAGAAAAGCAGAGGCAGCCAGATGACTGTCAGGTGCCATGGCATACGTCCAAATACTTATCCAAGCGTACATTTCTAACAACACAACAGCATCCAGTATAAGACATGCACTGCAATGAGGAAATACAATTATAGGTTCAAAAAAGCCATGGCTCAGAATACAGCCCAAGTACTAGCCAATTATCGGCCCCTGCCACACGGGGGAGAAAATGCGTGGCCAAAGTGCGGCTTTTGGAAGCCGCACCAAAATAGACACGCTGCGGCGGGATCACATGGATCCCCTGAGCCGCAGCGCCGTTGCTCCCCGGCACGATCAGATGCTGGGGAGGAAGCCACGGTCGGAGAGCCAGGGATGCACCTGTAGAAGGACACACTGGCGATCCCAGTTCGGGTAAGACCACCTCTGTCGGTGGTTCTTTTTTGCTGCGGGTTTTCCGGGGTAGGGACGGATCGGGGACGGGTGCGCGCTGCTTCCCAGATGTTGCGGTGAAATCGTGCCCGTTTGCTGTGCCCCCGATCCGTCCCTCTTCCGGGCTAAAACCCTCCATGTCACCGGGACCATCGATAGAAACACATCCCAGCACCAAGTAATGTGACACATCCTGTTTCTTCTGGAAGCTGCAAAGTCTCTCAGCAAAAGTGGCAACCATGGAGTTAGGTCAAGGCTATGTTCAAGGGAGGAGTTGGAAATCTGTTAGCAGAACAATCATGGGAGATGACACCAGCTCTTGAGCTTTCCCAGCAATTCCCTTTTCCCCACAGAGCTCCTTGGCTCTGATGACCCCTTCTGAGCCACTCAGTGACTGTGACCCAGAATCCCTAGGGGAGGAGCCAGGCTCAGTGACTGAGGAGGACTGTGTGGACCAGGAAGAACCCAGGACTGCAGAGCCGCCCATGGACAATGCCTCCTCAGTGCCAGAGGCCGCCCTGCCAGAGCCTGCAAAGGAAACTTTGCCATCCTTGCGGCATCCTGGCTGGTGTGCAGAGTCACCTCAGGAACTCCAGCATCTGTTGGCAATGCAGCTGGGCCCAATTACCTCCCAGTCTACTTGAGCTGAGGCCTTGGAAGACAGTCTTTCTGGATCAACCAGTTCACAAGAGAGCCGGTGTGGTGTAGTGGTTAAGAGCAATGCCCCCTCTAAGCTGTGGAGAAAGGGTCGTTTCGTAGAAAAAGAGCTAGGGGAACTCATTAGCGTAACTCATTAGCATATGCCACACCCCCTGACATCACCGGAAGTGTGTCATAAGGCCACACCCCCTGACATCACCAAAAGTTTGTCATAAGGCCACACCCCCTGACATCACTGGAAGTGTGTCATAAGGCCACACACCCCGCCCCCAATGGTCCCGGCCGCCGCCGCCGACCTTGCAGCTCCACTGCCGAGCCCCATGAGGGGCCCGGCGGTG
>NW_015176464.1:763682-791409 GCF_001447785.1 Gekko japonicus | reverse complement strand
CCCGAAATGACCTCTGCTGTGGAGTCTTGTGAGCAAAAAATCTACTTTGTGAGCTGCTGGCATTTAAGTTGTGAGCGACTGATTTGGCTACTGCATAAATTAGTTAGCTCTGGTGCTATCCTGCATGGGCTAAGCTAAAAATCTGTGAGCTGCAGGCTATAAAACTGTGAGCTAGCTCACACTAACTCAGCTTAGAGGGAACACTGGTTAAGAGTGGCAGCCTCTGATTTGGAGAACCAGGGCTGATTCCCAACTGCTCCACATGAAACCTGCTGAGTGACCTTGAGCCAGTTGCCATTCTCTCAGAACTCTCTCAGCCCCGCCTACTTCACGAGGTTCCTGTTGTGGGGAGAGGAAGGGAAAGGCGATTGTAAGCTGCTTTAGGACTCCCTAAAGAAGAGGACAACGATGAAGATGACAAAGAGGATAAAGGAAGATGAAGAGTTGGTTTTTGTACCCCGCTTTTCTCTGGCCAGCACAGGTTGAGGTGCACCAAGCTGAACACTGGCTGCCAGCCCTGTACAGCAGCCGAAGTGCTGAGCCTGTTTCTGCTGCCTGCCCAGAACAGCAAAAGTAGCCGGGCTGTCGAGCACCTGGCAGACCTCAAGAGATAGCTGGTGGTGCTTCTGGCACAATCCCCTGCTGTGTCCAAGCTAACAGAATTAATTGAGCAAAACCAAATGTTGCTTAACTGCTGTTTTATTGGTTCCTCCCCCCCCCCTTCACTTTCAACCCATTCTAATTCAAAGTAAGAAAGGCATTTATTTAGTTTCCCAAGCAGATTGCTTGATTGATTTATGATCTCACCGGTCTACCTAATTTATGTTTCATAACTTCCTCTCTCTGACACATTAGCAACCTGATTTAGGCAGGATCAATAAAACACCAGGATTCCTCAAGCACCCACAGCAATGATGCCAGATCAAGTGACTCAAAATCAAAAGCGCATTCAGGAATGAATGGCAAATGAATTAAAGCACTCTCTGCCAGCTGACGCTGTAATATGGCACCAGGCTATCAGGTCCCTATTGAGCATAAGAAAACCAAAAAGCATTTCTTTGTAGTCATGTATTATTATAAAGCTGAGTGAGGAAGGGGATTTCGCCCACTCTTCAGAAAGTTAATCTTTGTCTGGACTCAATGACACCTGTCGGCAGGTGTGCAAAACCATCACATACTGCAAACTAGGGGATTAAGTAGCAGGACCCAGACACCTTATCCTCTGCAGCAGCAAAGCATCTCCTAGCCCAGTCCCTGCTGTGCTACAGCACCAGAACTGGATCTGGCAGTGTGATTGTGTGTGTGCGTGTGTGTAGAGTGCCATCAAGTCACAGCCGACTTATGGTGACTCCATGCAAGGGGCTTTTTCAAGGCAAGTGTGAAGCCAGGGTGGCGTGCTGTTGCCTTCCTCTGCAGAGCCTTGCTTGTCTCCCTTCCAAGTACTGACCGTGCTGAGCTTCTGATATCTGACAAAATCGGGCTATACCGTGCCACCTTCCCTCCGTGGGATGGCACTGCCAATTTAATAGGGATTGAGTATTACAAGGGGCCTGTAGCATTCTCTGCCTAGTCCCATAAATCAACTGGCTCTGGTGTGGCTCTTCAGTAGGAGCAACCCATCACTTGGGCACAGGCTGAACTGCTCCTGGACCGTGCTTCCCAGCTTGCCACTAGACCTGGCAAATGGATTTGCCTACACGAGGCTGGGGGAAAAGTTTGCTCTAAAAATGGGCCCCATGTATGCATAAATCGGTACAGGATTTTTCTGTGTATGGAGCAACAGGAGAGTGACAGTAGAAAAGGAAGCAGAACACACAGCTGCAGATGTCTACCACCCCAGCACCAGATGAGAATCACCCTAGCTACGCAAAGCGCCCTACTGCATGTAGATATCTCTGGATCCATTATCACATCATTGGAAAGATGATGCAGCCAGTAGCCAGGCACAGATGCTTCTCAGCCAGGGCAGCCACATAAAGCAAAGACTAGGTGCTGCGGTGGCTCAAGTGGTTAGCCGGCCACAGGACCATGGAAACGTCTTCAGACAGCGCTGGCTCTTCGGCTTTGAAACGGAGATGAGCACCGCAACCCTAGAGTCGGACTCGACTGGCTTTCGAGCAAGGGAACCTTTACCTTTACCTTTAGGTGCATGACAGACATCAGTGTCTTGAAGCAAGATGCCTCATGATTGCTAATTAGGACCTAGTGGTCATCCCAGGACTCCCGTGTGTTCTGGCTTCAGAGTCCTTTTCAAGCACAAAAGGGGGTAGAACCACCTCCTCCCATGCTGTGCAACCCACCAGCTATGATCCTCAGCAAGCTTCACTCTCTGTGTTCTCGCTGTCAGTGATGAGGTGTGTGGTGACCAGAGACAGGGCTTCTTCAGTGGTGGCACCTCGCCTGTGGAATGCCCTTCCTCATTAGGTTCAAATAGCACCCACATGTCTTTCTTTTAGGAGGAGGAAGCAGAAGAGAGGAAGAGGAAGAGTTGGATTTATACCCCACCCTTCACTCAGAGTCTCAGAGCAGTTTACAATCTCCTTCCCTTCCTCTCCCCACAACATATACCCTGTGAGGTAGGTGAGGCTGAGAGAGCTCTGAGAGAACTGCTCTTGAGAGAACAGCTCTGAGAGAACTGTGGCTGACCCAAGGTCACCCAGCTGGCTGCATGTGGAGGAGGAGTGGGGAATCAAACCTGGTTCTCCCAGATTTTACTCCATCACTCTTAACCACTATACTAAACTGGCTCTCAGGGGGTGATTTTTTTAAATTAAAAACCTTGGTTTTATAGACTATTTTTAGCCTGAGAAATGCTTAAACCCCATGTTAAGCTACCTCATGTTATGCTTTAGCTGTGTTTTTGAATGCTGAGTTCTAATCACTTTTATGATGTTTTATATCATGTTTTATTTGGTAAGCCACCTGAAGCAGGTTCTCTGGAGAGCCAGCACAGAAATTTCCCAGGTAACGAAACAAGGAAGGGCTCTATCACCCCTCGAGGATTAGCAGGAGGCCTCTGGACTGGCCAAGCTTGGTACCAAAGCCTGACCTTCTTCTGCTTCTGGTCTAGCAAAGCAATATCTCCTGCCTGCTGCACTCCAGGAATCCTGTCCTGATTCCAACACAGCCTAGCTCTGACTAAATCAGTGAACCTCACCCATCATTCTCATCTCAGGTTAAAGGCTCTTGGTACCCAGAGAACCAAGTTGCAGACTTTTCTGCTCTCTCTTCTTCTGTATGCATTCCATCTTTAAAGGCCAAGCTCCCAACCCACCACTAGTTCTGCATTACCAAGAGTGGTTTTCCCTTCTAGAGCACAAGGAACCTCCCCAAAGCAGTTTGTGATATGGCTTCATGTGTGTCTCCTATGCAAAGAAAAAGCCAAGAATCCCACCAGACATGCTCAGGCAGACCTTCAGATCCTAGATTTCAAACAGTGCTCCCCTCACTCCTGCAGAAGATCATTACAAACAGGCGGCCACACACTGCACTGGTCCCCAGTATGAAGAATGGTCAGATAACAGAACATCTAACAAACCTTTTCACAACTTCCACATCATAATGTTAAATAGTTTCTCTTTTGTGCTTGTTTTGTCTCTTCCACAGTAAAGACTCTCAATGCAATCCTGTGCAGGGTTGCATTCTACCGAGTCCGTTGAAGTCAATTGGCTTCGAAAGGTGTAAACTCTTCTTAGGATTTTATTCTCCATGCTTTATATAGACCGCCAGTGATAATGGCTTGAAACCTAATACTGATTCTCTAGGAGTACTTAATAACATAGATTAAAGTCTAATAAATGTGTTCCTTAGAGGGTTTAAATGACACTTCTGTGATCTGTCCTCATAATGCATGCAAGTTTTCTGGGCAATTCTGGAAATATCAATTGGTACATGAGTATTAAATCTTTCTACTGAAAGAATTCTCTTAGAATTAAATTCTAACCTTGGATATTAAATTTCTTAAGATCACATCCTCAGGGACTATCTGTTAAACTCCTGAACAGTAGGTGTTTTAGATTTGCAATGCCTTTTATGCCAGACAGTATTAATTCTCCTTCAGCACCATTAAGGAAATTGAACTATTAAATAATCTTCAAATGCATTAACTAAATAGACATCAAAGCCCATAGCCAGAAATTCTGCAATGAGGGAAGCCTGTAAGAAAGCCTGATGAATCAAGGCAAAACAGCCTAAATATAAACATAATCTAGTGCCATTATGTTATTTAATTTACTAAATAACTGTAACAACAATTTCAATTTTAAGTATGTTGAATTAATTACATTCCATAAAATATCAATTGGCCTGAACACTGAATGGTGGGAGCAGGTTTGCTTCCCAATGAACTACTGGGCGGAATAGTATCTGTAGACTTTTCCTTAGAAACAAAAGGGCTAGGAAGTTTAAATGAAAGCCAAAAATTCAAGGGACAGGCTTAGACTAATTGTAATTGGGAGAAAGCCAGCTGGGTGAGGCTATGGCTAGGGATTTATACATGGTTTGGGACACAGGTACATTTTATACCAGACAAACCCCAGATTCCCAATCCTGTTTTTGCCAAATAGTATGAATGCTAACAAACAAAATTTAGAATAGTCACTTTAAGATCTGCAAACTTACATACCATGTGCATAAGACAAACAAATAATCATAAATTTGAAAGTGAGAAGAGCAACACAGAAAAGCCTGTAGGGGAACATTTTAAAAGTTCTCCTGGACATTCATGTACAGGAGTCTTGTTTCTGTCTTATTCATAAGGGTGACTTTGTACTGAAATTTACTAAATTATGGCATCACAGATGCCTTCGTTGGGTAAATGCATGGCTGAAGTCTCTGAGCCAGAATACCAAACAGTTGGTGCCACAATTTTGTAAGTATAGTATGAATGTAGAGTTTGACAGGAATTTGCTGGGTTGAGGCAAAGGGTGGGAGAGGAAAGGCTTTGATTTCCTCCTGCAAACCCTCCCCCCAAAGGCCTTTCCCCCCTCCATGGCTTGCTTCAGGTGTCTGAGCCCAGCTGCCAGAACACTTAAAGAAGGCAACTTGGGAGGAGAAGTGTAGAGGGACAGCAGCGCTGAGCACTCCCACTTCCATGCACCATTTCTTCCCTGCAAAGATCCCCCCTCCCCCGCATTCACATGAGCCTGCAAATGAAGGGGTGGGAACTCCATCTTGTCCAATGTGCCATTCCAGCCTCACATGTTCAGTTCCAGAATGACTTCCTCTGTTTCAGTTACAGATACAGAGGCACATAAAACCAGGCATTCTGCACCAGCCCTCCAGGCCCCCTAGCCACTGTTACATGTTGACTGCTAAAGAAGAAGAAAGAACCCTGCACTTATTACTTAGCATCTGTCAGAACCCTAAAGATTAATGAATTGGGTGCTGACTAGCATGTCCAAACATCACAAGGCTTGCCTCGTGTTTTGATCACCAAGCAAGAGAGCTCTTAAGCAGCATCTCCCTAAGAGCTAGAGGGTGGGAAATAATCACATTTGAGAGGGGGTGGGGAGTCTGAATTCGCTTGACTAGTAATGAAAGCATGCGGCATATTGATTCAGAGGGCTAATAAGTGCAGAAGTTCAAAGCAAGTACTGGCAGGCATATGTTCTCTCTCTCAATTCCTTCCAACAAATAAAACAAAACATATTACCACCACAAGGCAGGATTTGACTTCCTTCTAAATATTAAGGATTAGAAAACAGTCGTCTTAAAATCCAGTTTTGTTCACTGACCTCTTTAAAGCTGACAACTTCACCCCTGTAATCTAAAGTGATTTATAGCCTAACAAAAATAAAATAAGGCTTGAGTGGTTTTCTTTTTGTCTGCCCCATCAATTTTCACAGATTACAGCAAAATTAACATACAAAGCTGTTTTAGATGGAGTCGGAACGCTTCTCCGTCTAGCCCCCATCTTGTCTGATGCGACGAGCAGTAGCTCTCCGACGTCTGAGCAGAGAAAAGCTTTTCCCACACCACCTGTGACCCAAGAGGCTGTGATGGGGGATGCAAAAGGGGCATGCAAAGCACATGCTTTACCACTCAGCTGCAGCTCCTACAGGGACTCTGAACTACAAGCATGGATGGCTTCAAGAGGGAATTAGATAAACATATGGAGCAGAGGTCCATCAGTGGCTATTAGCCACAAGGTAGGAACTCTCAGTCTGGGGCAAGTGATGCACTGGATTCTTGGTCCTTGGGAGGGGCAACAGTGGGAGGGCTTCTAGTGCCCTGGCCCCACTGCTGGACCTCCTGGTGGCCCCTGGTATTTTTGGCCACTGTGTGACAGAGTGTTGGACTGGATGGGCCACTGGCCTGATCCAACATCGGCTTCTCTTATGTTCTTATGAAGGTCCAAGAATACAGAGGCTGGGGTGGTGTGGGATCAGGAACCAACTCAAAAAAGAAACCCATAACGATACCCCTCCCCCCAAAAAAACCCCCAGAGATTCCTCCATATTCTGCTCCAGAGGACGTAGCCCTTCCCTTGCCATGGCCAACTTCAGCTGCCGCTCAGACCGGCCTGAAGCTTAGGATGCTGCTCCTCCACTTTCCCACCAAACCCCAAAGCATCTGAGCCCCACTGGTGCAAAAAACTTTCAGAAGGGAGCATAGCCCTTTTAATCCCCATTTGTTGTCTGCAGGGAGGAAGATCTCTGCTAAATAGTGCAAACTTCCTGTATGCACTTCATTTTCATCTCCCCTTTTCTCCCCAATGGGAACGCAAAGCAACTTACATCATTTCCCCCTCCTCTGTTTTTATACTCACAGCAGCCTAGTGAGGTAGGTTAAGCAGAGCATGTGTGACTGGCTCAAGGTTACCCAGCAAGCTTTCATGGCAGAGTGAAGATTCAAACCTGGATCTCCCACATCCTAGTCCTAGTACACCAGGCTGCTTACTCTTCAGCCAGTTCCAGTGAGCTATCCATGGTCCTGATTTCCTCCTCAATCCCCTTTTTTCCTGCTGCCCTCCAGGTTGAAACAGGAGAACCCTGTCCAAGGCATGTGGAGAAAGGCATCTAAACCACCACAGTAGAAATATCAGAGGAGGTGGAGCCCAGGTTGGTGGATGAGTTTTGTGACCACCCCATTGGTTGTTCCTGCTGCTTTGTTCTTCCCCAGGAGAATAAAGGACAGCCAGGTGATAGGCCATAGCTCAGAAGCAAAGTATCTGCTTTGCACATCAAAGCTACCAACTTCAATGTACAGTTAAAAGGGCCAGGTAGTAGGTGATATATCAGAGCTCAGTTTGAGAGCTGTTGCCAGTCAGAATCGACAATACTGACCAACAGGCCAACAGTGCGAGTTAGTATAAGGCAGTTTCATGTGTTCATGTGTGTTCATTTAAGGGGGGGGGGGAGGTGTTCTCTAGGACACGACTGGAATACAAGCTAAACCTGACCCTGGTAATGCCAGAGCTTGGGTTGAGGCTTTGTTGTTTTTCAGATGAGTCCCTGTCTGCAGCCCAATTTATCCCCCTGTTGCCCCTCTCAGTAGTCTTCTAGTGGAAAACAAAGTATCACAAAAGCTTAGCAAACATCAGCAGAACAGATAGAGGGGAGGGGTGCCTCAGCCGTGTCGCCTGATGTCCCACAGGGGGAGCCAAAGCCTCAGAATTGAAGTGGAGAGAGTTGCACCACTCTCAACAGCACTTCTCGGAGTGACAGCCTGCTTGGATTTCGCTCTCTCTATATCCCAATGCTAGTCACCTCCGCTCTTCGAAGCAAAGTATCTGCTTTGCACATCGAAGCTACCAACTTCAATGTACAGTTAAACGGGCCAGGTAGTAGGTGATATATCAGAGCTCAGTTTGAGAGCTGTTGCCAGTCAGAATCGACAATACTGACCAACAGGCCAACAGTGCGAGTTAGTATAAGGCAGTTTCATGTGTTCATGTGTGTTCATTTTGGGGGGGGGGGAGGTTTTCTCTAGGACACGACTGGAATACAAGCTAAACCTGACCCTGGTAATGCCAGAGCTTGGGCTGCGGCTTTGTTGTTTCTCAGATGAGTCCCTGTCTGCAGCCCAATTTATCCCCCTGTTGCCTCTCTCAGTAGTCTTCTAGTGGAAAACAAAGTATCACAAAAGCTTAGCAAACATCAGCAGAACAGATTCCACTGTTCAAGACTGGCTACATTCTAGGACACAAAACTCACTTTGGAGCACCAGGCCAGTTGTCACAAGCTGCACCGCTGCTGGCTTTTTGGCAACCATGTGCACCATGTAGCCAGTGCTCCCCACATGCATACACATACACCCCAAAAAGAAAGGGGGAGAGTGAATGGAGGCTGATGAACCCATCCAGTAAAGCTCCTCTCCCTCCAGGCAAGCAGCAGAGGAAACCATAATGGTTAACACAAGAATAAAGATCATGTAGTAGTATCTCTTATTATGAACAACCAAAGTAGTGCACAAGCTTTCAAGTTTTTTCCCCCCCCCAGAAGGTATTTCCGTTTAACTTCCAGACTCCCCAGCTGGAAAGAGACTTCATGTTGGGAACTGTCTGTCTACATATTTTTATCCCATCTTTCTTTCAAATAACTCATCACCACATACACTGTTCACTCTTTCTACCTCCCCACACACACACACACTAATTTCATTCTCAAAGCAGTCCTGCAGGAAAGGGAATGACAGTCCCAAATTAAGTTTCATGGCTGAGCAAAAATTTTGAACATGGGTCTGCCCAGTCCTGTTCAAAAACTCTAAATGCTACATCACACTGGCTTTCTGACAGTGCTTTACCTCCTGGCCTGGCCACAGCTCCTATCTGCCAGATAATGAAGACACATTACCAAAAACGAACACGGGCTGCTGAAAAGTCCATTCACAGAAACATCATCAGACAATTACACTGAATATTTTCCCCTGTGCTGGGGCCTAAGTATTTACAGAGAATATCTTAGTGAACAGATGGGAGCTTGAAAGCCTCTCCCCCCCAGCCACCACCTCTGCCAGGAGAGAGATCGTCTGCATTAATAATTGCCACTCATTTCATTTCCTCTCCAACACACAAAAAGAGAGAGAGAGGAATGGTTGGAAATGGAGAATGACTCACCTTGTTTATTTATTTATTGTATCTGTGTGCCACCCATCCCGTGAATGGGCTCAGGGTGGGTAACATCATTTACGATAAATACAGTCTAAATATAAAATTTAAAACACAGAACTATATAAAACATTAAAATTGGTAATTACAGCTTAAAACGCAAATTCAGCTGGCTATAGTGGGTTCTGGCCCATTGATATAGATGGGATAGTGGCCAGCTATCAGTGGGTAGATGACAGCAACCTCAGGGAGGCCATATATGGGCACCCGCTGCCTCAGCCAAAGGCCTGGTGGAACAGCTCCATCTTGTAGGCCCTGCGGAATTGAAGAAGATCCCACAGGGCCCCTGATCTCAATAGGGAGCATGTTCTACCAGGCTGGGCCCTGGCCCTGGTTGAGGCAAGACGGACATCCCTCAGACCAGGGACCACCAGGAGGTGTTGGTCTTTAGAGCGTAGCGCTCTCTGGGGCATATACAGAAAGAGGCGGTCCCTTAGATATGTTGGTCCCAGGCTGTGTAAGGTTTTGATTCTTATCAGATGTCTCAAGCGGACCATTTCAGTGGACACAAACCCCTGAGACGAGTTGGGAAACTTCCCCAACTGGCTTTGCTTTTGCAGCGGAAACCAGATTGCCTTCTCCACTTTAAAAATCTACATCTTCATTTCAGCATGAAGCTTGCTACAGCTGTCATTAGATGGACTTTGATCTCTGGGAAAGAAAAGGGACAGCTGAAAATATTCAAGCTTGTCATTAAATCATCCCTGCCAAGTGTTTCTCTCAGGATGAGGTCAAAAGAGCTCCATTTTTATTCAGCCAACAGATTTTTTTAAAGCATTATTCATAATCCCACAGCCCAAGTGTGCAAACGCTTGCCAATCTCATCTCAGTCACTTCCACAAGAACAGGCCAATTAGTATCCCCAGGTTATAAACAGAAAAGCCACCAGCACTTTCAACCTGGATTCTCTGCCTGGAAGTCTTGACTTACACATGATGCTGGTGGGAAAGAAGGACCTACCTGTGTGGATCACCTAGTATCACATTTCAATTGATCACCAACATGCAGCAACAATGCTACACGTGCAATGCCAACAGTAGGCCAGGCTGTGCATCATCTCTGACATGCTCACATTCCACTCGCAGTGGTTGAGAGACTAGTTTAAACAAGATGTTCAGCACAGCAATGCCACACGACTGAAGTCTTCTTGCCATATGGCATCACATTTCAATTGGCAGTGGAAAATGCCATCAAGTCACTGTGGACTTACGGCAACCCCATGGGGTGGAGCCAGTTTGGTGTAGTGGTTAATTGTGCGGACTCTAATCTGGGAGAATCGGGTTTGATTCCCCACTCCTCCACTTGCACCTGCTGATGTGACCTTGGGTCAGTCACAAGCTCTGGCACAGCTGTTCCTGAAAGAGCAGTTTGTGTCAGAGTTCTCTCAGCCCCACCCACCTCACAGGGGTGTCTGTTGTGGGGAGGGGAAGGGAAAGGAGTTTGTAAGCTGCTCTGAGACTCCAAGTGAAGGGCAGGATATAAATCCAATCTCTTCTTCTTCTTCTTCTTCTTCTTCTTTTCAAGGCAAGAGACATGCAGAGGTGGTCTGCCATTGCCTGCCTCTGCATCATGACCCTGCTATTCCTTGGAGGTCTCCCATCCAAATACTTGCCAGTGCAGTGTTCCCTCTAAGCTGAGTTACTGTGAGCTAGCTCACAGTTTTTTAGCCTCTGGCTCATACATTTTTGTCTTAGCTCAGGAAGGAAGGCCCCAGAACAAACTAATTCATGCAGTAGCCAAATCACTTGCTCACAACTTTAATGCCAGTAGCTCAGAAAGTAGAATTTTTTCTCATAAGACTCCACATCTTAGAGGGAGCATTGGTCCCAGGACTGACCCTGCTTAGCTTCTGAGATCTGACAAGATCCAGGTCAGGGCATTTCAATTGGACCTCAGATGGAAAAGAAAGAGAAGGGTTTGCCCATGACCACATACTAAGGACAAATGGGATGCTATGAAATCCACAAACAGATCTTCTGTGGGTTAAGTTAAATGTAAAAAGCATCCATTCAGGGGAAGGGGGATTTGGACTGGGTTACACCAGTATCTTGAACTCAGTTCCACAAATGCTCATAGTTGTGTACACACACGGAAATGCTGTCTGCCCATGAGGGAGAACATTCAGGTTTCCTGGTCGTGCCTGTATATTTTCCTTGTAGGAAAGATCGTTCCAGAGGAGCCAAACAAATTCAGGAGAATATCTGGTCTGGACGGAAAGGGTCAAACCTCCCCTTCCCCTTCATGGTGGTGATAGAAACTGCCTTCAAATTGCAGCCAATTTATGGTGACCCCATAGGGTTTCCAGGCCAAGAGACATTCAGAGGTGGTTTGCCATTGCCTGCCTCTGCAGGTCTCCCGTCCAAGTACTAACCAGGGCCAGCCCTGCTTAGCTTTTCAGATCTGACAAGATCAGGCTAGCCTGGGCCATCCAGGGCAGGGCTTTCCCCTCATACCACACCCCTAATCCAAATAATATCACTATCACAATTATCCTGGTTGCCCTAAGAGTATACCTCAAATGATGATTAAAGGGCCCGGTTAAATGGGCTGTTGGGGCTCCTAAGTCAAGTTCACTGTTTTCTTGACCTCCTGGGACTCTCAGAAGCTTTTGTCTTGCCTGTGTGTGTGGGGGGGGGGAGAGATGGACTTTCTGTTGCCTGTGTGTCCCACAAGAGGGCAAACATCATGGGGAGACAGAGGTTAAGAATCTTTCTGAATGCTCACAGCTCATACTTCAACCTTGCAGCTAGACTTTACCAATTAAAAACGCCATCCACTACTGCTATCTTGTAAACACCATGCAAGTCTCAACCTAATTAGAGCTTGCAGGAGAACAGGCCTGGGAGAACCTTTTGTAAACAGTTCTGAGCATTCCAAATAAAGAGTGGGGTACACATTATACAGACAAAACATTTGTTTTCTTTCTGATGTTTTCATCCCCCCTTCCAATATAAATTTCCAAAGCAGTGTAGACACACACACAAAAAACCCTACAGTCAGGGGTCATCTCCTATAATAGCAATCAAGGGAACAGCAATACAATAGACATCAAAACACAAATTGCTGCAAAGTTCTTACAGTGAAAAAGATGGACAATAATAGACTATAAATAATGAGCTTTCTGATGTTTAATTCTTGTATTTTCAACAACAGGATGCCATCAGAAGAGTGATGACACCAAGAGAAGGACGAACCTCTCGAGTAATCGTTCGTTTTGAAGAGTTTCTTTTTCAAACAGATCTCAGTTCTGTAGTTTTTCTTAATATGACCAAACCACAATGCAGTTCTTACACTCAACAACTCTTTGTTTCAGCTCTTAGCTACCAAGTCTTTCAATCGGACACAAGTCATCTCCTGCCGGAGCTCACAGGAGCAGAGCTCCGGCAGTAAAGAGCCCAGGGGGCGGGCACATGCAACAAGCCCCACCCTCTGCTGCCAGCAGTCTTCAGCCAGAGCAAGAAGCAGCCAGGTAAGTTGCAGAGCCCCCCCCCCGGCCCCCCGGTCAAAACAGTCCAGTGGCACCTTTAAGACCAAGTTTTATTCAGGTACAAGCTCTCCCTCCTCTGCGAGGACAGATCTGCACGTTCCCCCCCAATAGCTAGCAATCCAAAACAGTCCAGTGGATCCTGAGTGGTGGGTGTTGCCATCTGACACACTTCTGGTGATGTCAGGGGGTGTGGCATATGCAAATAAGTTATGCTAATGAGCTCCTGCACCTCTTTTTCTATGAAATGACTCCTGCCTACAGTAATCACACACATATGAAGGTGCCTTATACTGAATCAGACCCTTGGTCCATCCAGGTCAGTACTGTCTATTCAGCATCCCTCCAGGCAGAGGTCTTTCACATCACCCACTGCTGGTCCTTTCCACTGGTGAGGCCAGGGGCTGAATCTGGGACTTTCTGTGCACAAAGCAGAGGCTCGTCTACTGAGCCACGGCCCGTCCCCAAACCACAAAATGCCATAAAACAGTTTAAAACTTAACATGCGATAAAATCAAACTCAGTCAATAAGCATCAGGGGAGACAAAAGCAGCATCTGCTGCCAAAAGGACAGCAGAACAAGACGGTCTTCACCTGCTTCTGAAGCAACGACAGAGAGGGAATGCATTCTGGGGCTGCCACAAAACAGCTCTGTGACTTGTGTAACCTGTCATGCACATGATGATATCTTCTGCAGGATGTGATTGGTAGATCTTAAATTTCAGTGAGTTTCATAAAGGCCCACACACAGAGAAAATCCAGCACCTAAAAATGAGCATGGAAATATCCCTGAACCAAATGGACTGAGAAATCATGGCTGCATTCAGACCTTACCTTTACTACAATGAAGGGGAGATGTACATACACCCAGCTTGATAGAGGGCTTGTGTATGCAAATAACTCTCCCCCACCATCACCATCCTGTTCCAAGAACTGAGTTTAAGCAGTTACCCATGAGGTATGAATGCAGGTGCTCAGGTTAACCATGGCTTACATTAATTGAGACTCCCTAACCTTCTTTGTCTCAGGAAGTTCAGTCAATCTGCCTGCTTCTTCTCTAGAAGAATGGACCACTGGCCTGACCTCTGCATCTTTCTTCTGATGGACTCCTTACCTTGGACTCCAATTTGCAACCAATATCTGAATCATAGAATCACAGAGTCAGAATGGGACATACAGGCCATCTAGTTCAACCCACTGCTCAATGCAGGATCAGCCTCGAGTATCCCTGACAAGTGTTGGTCCAGCCACTGCTTAAAGACTGGCAGTGAGGGGGAGTTCACCACCTCCCTAGGCAGCTGATTCCACTGTTGCAAAACTCTCACTGTATCCAGCTGATACCTTCCTGCCCTTAATTTAAACCTATTACTGCAAGTCCTATCCTCTGCTGCCAACAGGAACAGCCCCCTGCCCTCCTCTAAGTGACAGCCCTTTAAATACTTCAAGAGAGCAATCACGTCCCCCCTCAACCTCCTCTTCTCCAAACTAAACATTCCTCAGCCTTTCCTCATAGGGCTTGGTCTCCAGGCCTCCGATCATCCTCGTTGCTCTCCTCTGCACCCACTCCATTCTGTCCACATCCTTTCTGAAGTGAGACCTCCAGAACTGCATTCTCCAAGTGTGGCCTGACCAATGCAGTGTACAGTGGGACTATGACATCTTGCAACTTGGATGTTATTCCTCTATTGATACACCCCAAGATCACATTAGCCTTTTTTGTCACTGCATCACACTGGCTGCTCATATTTAACTTTTAATCCACCCGTACCCCAAGATCTTGTTCACACACACCGCTACTCAGAAGTGTATCCCTCATCCAGTATGCGTGTTCCTCATTTTTGTCACACACACCGCTACTCAGAAGTGAATCCCTCATCCAGTATACGTGTTCCTCATTTTTGTTACCCAGATATAGAGCTCAGCACTTATCCTTGTTAAATTGTATCTTGTTCACATCCACCAACTTTTCCAGTGTGTTCAGATCTCGTCTAATTCTATCTCTGTCTTCTGATGTGTTCGCTGCTTCTCCCAATTTGGTGTCATCTGCAAATTTAATCAGTAGCCCCTTCCCAGCCTCATCCAGATCTGGCTGCCCCAGTATGCCATAGAAGGAGGAGGAGGAGATTGGATTTATACCCCGCCCTTCACTACCCAAAGGAATCTCAGAGCCGCTTACAATCTCCTTTCCCTCCCCCTCTCCACAAAAGACACCCTGTGAGGTAGGTGGGGCTGAGAGAGCTGACAGAAACTGCTCATTTTCAAGAACACCTCTGACAGAACTATGGCTTGCCCAAGGTCATCCAGCAGGTGCAAGTGGAGGAGTGGGGAATCAAACCTGGTTCTCCCAGATTAGAGTCCTCGCACTTAACCACTACACCAAACTGGCTCTCCTACCAGGTACTCCCAGTCCCGTGTGCATTTAGCCACCTATGCCACCAGCCTTGACCAACTGTTTCCTTCACTCTATCTCTTACAGCCCACCAAACCACTGTGACAATTACAGTGCTGGGTATATAAAGCCTGTATGCTTTTGGAACAGGAAAGGGAGGGAGGGATCTTTTTTTATTTTCAGATATCATAATTGAGGTGCTAAGGAAGAAATTTAACATTGGAGGGCTCACTTTTCTGATCTTAGCATTTAGCTGCCATCTTTTAAAAATGGCAGCCATCACTAATGAGATGAATCATTCTCTTCAATCTGTTTCAACAAAAGGTGCTCCAATTGTTCTTTGAACAAATGGCCCATGCACAAAATTGATTCCTCTCGAATTCTTCATAGGTTTCCAAAATGACATTTGTGACAAGTGGCCATTTTCAATTTTCCTCTGTCTCAATATGGCATCGATCCTTTGGGTGCTCTCTTTCAATCTCAATGCTTTCTTTAGTAAAACGTCTGCATTGCTATGAGATGTGTCTTGGGGAGCCAACAATAAGATAAGCAAGATAGGAGATACAAAAATATCTCAAGCCAAGAGGATATATAACACTTTTTCTGCTTTCTGACCATCTAACCCAAAATCTGGTGTGCACAGCTCTGAACACAACAGCTTTATGAACTATAAATAACATGAATAAATAGAGGAAAATAAACTCCCCTATATATTATGTCTTCATCTCCATTCCTGTATCTCTTATGATTACATAACATGAAAACAACTGATTATTCAGCAACAGGAATACGACATCTACATCATGTTAACTTACATAAGGATGATGGAATGGGGATGTTTTTATTTTAGTGTCGATACCCCAAAAAAAACCAATAGTCATAAACTTGATAACATTCTGATGCAGTCTAAAAATAGCAAAAACTTCTTTAAAAAATGTGTGACTTCTATAACTTTAGCAACTGCCTATGTCTCCATGTGTACACACAACACTTGTTTTGTAACAGATTATTTTAAAAATATTACTTAACTGCATGTCTTTTGATTAATTGACCTGCCTACGTTTGAGCTCACTTCATCGTCTTACTTGTCCACCAGAAGAAATTGGGAGGGGGGGCCACTATCCTGAAGATTTTGCTTGCAAGATACAATTCCTTGGGTTTCTTTAAAAAAAACTCTTTACACTTCTACAGTTTCCTTGCTACCTTGCTACTGTGTGACTGCTCCATCTGCTAACTCCCTTGCTGTATAACCCACAGAGCAATGTTCTTTGCAAAATAGTCTCTAGAAACAGATAATGCAACAATCCATAATGCAGAGGTAGTTTCTGTTCTCCTTCACTAATTCATTTTGCAAGAGCATACCAATATGCAGGGCACAGTGTATGCCATGCTTCCACACAAGCACCCAAAAAACTCTCTCAGTGCTTGTTTTCAAACAAATGCCAAGTTTCTAGCCCTTATTGGTGCAAATATATGAAGATATATATATATATGAATATATGTTGGCAACACCTAGCAAAAATTTGGAAGATGCTGGGGTGGTTCAATAAGGTTTCTAAAAGTCAGGGGTGGGGCTTCAGTGCTCTTTCCCATTGAGTTACAAAGACATAATTAATTACATTAAAAAGTACAAAGTTGTTATTATTATTATTTGTTTGATTTCCTAATCACCCTATCCCAGCTTACACTGGGCTCTGGGCAATGTACAAGGGGCATAATGTCATAAAACAAAGATACATATTTTAAAATTTCCATATACAGTTTGATAAGAACTAAAACCAGAGAATTTGCCAAGAAAACCAGCCCTCCATTTCCATTATATTTTTATTAATTTGTTCATAAATGGACATCTGTAGAGCAGCAGAAGCTGTTTGAAAACACCCTAATCACATCCAGTTATGATGCACATTTTTCTATCTTGGGACGACTTCTGAAGAAAACCCCACTCCCCAATTTTTGTTTCAGTTTGAATGGAGAAAAGCTAACTGAGAACAGCACTGACTGGCTAATGCCTGAAACTTCACCAGCGAATAGCACCACCAACCTGGAACACGTTTGCATCATGTAAAATGAAGGAGAGACATATGCACAAATGCATATGTTTATGTACTTCATGTAGCATGAGAAAAGGACCAAGACTGACAGCTATAGCAGAACTCTGCTCTTCAATATCATTCTGTTTATTTATGCAGTACATTTTTATGACATCAGTCCTCCAAAGAACTCAGGGTGGCATACATCAGTCTCCTCTCCTCCATTTTACCCTCACAACAAACCAGTGAGGTAGGTTAGGCAGAGAGTGACTGGCTGAACGTCACCCCACAAGCTTTATGGCACAGTGAAATTTGAGCCTGGGTCTCTCAGAGCCTAGTCCAACACATTAACTAATACACCAAGCTGGATGATATGTACATATCCATGCAAGAGAATGAAGTCAGGTCGGTACTTCAGGTGAAGAACCCACCAAGACCACAGTTAAAATGCTGTTTGCCTCAGATAAGTCCTAACATTAAGCAAAATGAGGACATACAAAGCCTCCCTAGCAGAATGAAGGGTAACACATGGATGTCTTTAACTCACCCACAGGCAAATTATGTGAGCATTTGTTTCTGGCAGTCATATTAAGACTGATAGACAATTATCTCAGCTGCCTCACCCTCCTGTGCTGCTCGCACAGGGACCTAAAAAAGGAGGAACTAACACGACATTTGGCTTGTTTGCTCATCCTTAAAATCCGTAGACTAAGCCATTTTTTTCTGGGGGAGAAAAAGTATCATATTTTATGAGAGAGACTTTGGAGTGTGTGTAGGGGGGATGGAATCTGATTTATTTTTACAACTGCCCGAGTCTGTCCCTCAGGGTGATCTGGGCAAAAGACAGTGGGCAAACCCAAAGTAGAAACATGACGGACTTACCCTAGCCTTCACCTCTTGTATAAAAACATACATTGCTCTGTTTGAATTCAACAGCCCAGGAAACTCGTCATGTTCCATATTCACTGTGGTTAACTCAGTACTTATCACTAGATATCTAAGATGTAAGCAACTGCTCAATGAAAAAGAAAAGAAAAGAAATTGGAAAACATTACACAGAGAAGAGGCATCTGTTTCCATGTGGATTTGGTGCTGATGCTCCTCCTACCCAGTCCGGACTCAGTAAATGTGGCCATGTCTGAATTTAGAGATGAGAAGCTAAAAGAAGCAACCAAAGGTGCAAGAAGTATTCTACTGTTAGCCATGCAAAGTGCCAAAGGCCAAGCTCCTGGTATTTATACTTAGCCTAGCCAATCACGAAGGCCGAAATTGCACATTATTTTTTTCTTCCTCCTCCTTCCCTAAAAATGGTTCTAGTACTTGAGCAACCAGTCTCAGGTAGTTCATCAAAACTGGTTTTGAACCAGCTAGAATATCTGGATAACCTACGTCACCACATTTTGGTGCGGAGGCCCATATAATTCCCACTAGCTGTTACCACAAACTCAACCTATTCTTCGAAAAATAAAAGTAGGAAGAGGGGAAGAGGCAGGGCAAGAGGCTGCAGGTTTTCTGCAGATCTTCCTGGATGCAGAAATTACCGTTTCCATAATGTCTGTGACCTTTCCATTTAACTTGAATGACTCTGAACATCAAACATTTTTAAATGCTCTCAGATTGATAAGAACAACCTGGTTTCTATACACAGCTGCCATCAAGAGACAACGTATGACCCAGGTGGGTTACAAAAATATACTGTTTTCCATTAACCTGAGCACACTGATTCACCACTTTCGCATAGAACTAGAAGAACCTTCAGAGAAGAAAGTCTATTCTAAGAATTCCACAGATAGAATGCCCCCACTATTTTTTTAAACTTCAGAAGTCTTTAATTTTGTCAGTAATGTTATGCAATAAGCCAATAAACTAGGGCTGCCAAGTCCCCCCGGGGGGTGGGGAAAACCCCGCCCCAGAGGCCCGTTCCCCACCGGCGGCGGATCGGGCCCCGGGGGGAACCCCACCCCGATGTGTGCGTCACCACACAGTGACGTTAGGATGCCGAGCACGCTGGGGGCGGGGCCACGACCATCGCTGCGGCGACTGCAACGACTTGGCAACCTTACCGTAAACTATGGAGGTGCCCTCCGAAGTCACTCCAGGCCTTTCTCAGCTACCTCAGTGCCAACTTCATGTCATTCCACTGCAGGCCTTGAGGGGGCTTGGCAGTGTTCATAGCTGCTTAAACCGGGCTCCATTACAACTTTCCCTTATCTTTCTTTCTAAATATATGCCCCCTCCTCCCCTGGCATTGCCAGAAGACCCTGGGTCATCTCACAAACAACCTAGACCTTCGAAGTCCCACATGAACTGAAGTGCCAGCTAGGGTTGCCAGCCTCCAGGTGTGGCCTGGAGATCTCCCGCTTTACAAGTAATCTCCAGCTGACAGAGATCAGCTCCCCTGGAGAAAATGGCTGCTTTGAAGGGTGGAGTCTGTGGCATTGTACCATGCTGAGGCCCCTCCCATCCCCAAACCCCACCCTCTCCCAGATCCACCCCCAAAATCTCCAGGTATTTTCCAACCCAAACCTGGCAACCCTAATGCCAGCATGGTGTAGTTGCCAATCATTGCCAAAAGACTGATAGGTCAGTAGTTAGATGGATCCATTTTATCACCGTTTTAATAGATCAATGTAATAAATGAAATTTTCCACAAATCTGGGATGATTCCTTCCTATTTAATTAATGTGGATAGAGATGCTGGCATTGAAGCCCATCACATGGCGTTCATTTTCAACAGTTCAGAAGGGAGACCATCAAGGCCTGGAGATTTCCCAGTTTTCAACTCATTAAATCAGTTCAACTACTTCCCTGTGGGTTATGGGTTTCCAGTGTGGTGTAGAGTGTTGGGATTTGGGAGACCTGGGGTTTGAATCCCCATTCTGCCATGGAAGTTTGCTGGGTGACCTTGGGCTCAGCCTAACCCAAGCCACCAGATTGTTGTGGAGATAAAATGGAGAAGAGGAGAATGTTATTAGCCACTTTGGGTCCCCAGGGCGGTGAAGGTGCAGTCAAATTAGTAAAAACAACATCAGTCCTAAAAGGATCCTGTTGTTCTTGCATAGTAAACAGTGGGTGGGACTTGGAGAACTCAGGAACAGCTGGGGAAATGTAAGATTCCTGTGGGACTATGTTTTGAATAAGCATTTTATTGCCATTAGTGTCTTTCACTGTTTGCTAAGGACTCTGGAGGAGCAAGCGGAAAAGGGAGGATGGATTAGAAAATACCACGCCCAAAGTGCTGCTGTATAATTACCCGAAGAAATACTTGCAGCAGAAGCCCCTGGTTTTAATGTAAAGATTTATTTTTTTTTAGTTAAAAAGAAAACAGCATGGCATTAACACCTGGGTCTCATTAATATGCATGCCAACCTGTTTCCAAGATAAAGGAATTCAGGTAACCCTGAAAGCCATCACACAGAGACACAGGCTAACCAATTCACACTGAGATTTTAATTTAACTTTAGACTATAATTTGAAGTCTTTAAATTATGTGTTCCCTCCCCACCCCCTTCCCAAACCCATGAAGTATTCATTTTGACTCATTTTTGTCTAGGACCTTGTAAACAGTGCTTATACAGCTCATGAAAAGCCAACCATCTCTCACCACCTGACCTACGGGATATTTAGAAAGGTGCAACACAAAACCTCAAGCAGCAAAGGTCACACTCCTATGACTTTGAGAAAATGTCTGGGTTTCTGTGAGATAATGTGCATGTACGGGCCAAGAAGGACTGTCCCCTGTGAACACATACAGCTCCCCAGTTTATCCATTCCCTCTTTTATTGTGTTATATTTTACAGTGTAATCTCCTCAGGTCAGAGACCTACTCTAGAAAGTGTGATATAAGGAAATTCAGAGTGAAAGCCTCAGAACTGTATTAAATATTCAGAAGGGGGGGTCTGCATTAAATGAGGGTTTTTTTGATGGGATAGAAAGTTTCCTTGAAACCCTCCCCCCATTTCAGTTTGATCTCATTTCTGGCTGCTGCTTATGTGGCATCATATCCCATTGTCCACCCACTCTACACCAGCATTACTTCCATCCTGTATGGGTTCAGTTTCCACTGTTCACTCTCAACCATTTAACCACAGCAGTCAGGCAGTGGCTCAACACCTCAACCTCATCGCCAGGGGTTTTGGATAGACAGATAATAGAGCTGGTTATCAGCATATTGATGACATCCAGCTCTAAAGCTACAAACCATTTCTCCTAAAGGTTTTGCATAGAAGTTGAATAATATGGGGGGTAGGGTTACCAAGTACCTACCTTCGAATCGGCGGGGGACACATGGTTCCTGGCCAGAACATCCCTCAGTGGAACACATCCCCGCCGCACCATGCCATCGCCCAGACATGACGGCAGCATGCTGGGCATGTAGCTTGGCAACGCTCTGGCAATGGAGCTGGAAACTCAATGGTACCATCGAGTTTCCAGCTCTATTGCCAGAGCATCGCCCAGCTACATGCCCAGGGTGCTGGCGTCACATCTGGGCAGCGGCATGATGCCGCGCGTTTGTTTTCCATGCGGGAATGTTCCTGACAAGACGTATGTGTCCCCCGCCAATTCAAGGTAAGTACTTGGTAAGCCTAATGGAGGATAAGATTGCATCCTGTGAAACAACTTCCCTACAGGACATCTCCCATTCTGAGGATAACTGATGTCCAATGGCAACCCTTTAAATCCAATCCATGAGGAATAATTTAAACCAGTTCAGCTAAAGCTACAACTCCAAGATAATGAGGCTTACCGAGCTCACAAGAGAACCTTGCAAGAGAAACAAGGGGATGGGAAGCACAGCAGAGGATCTCTCCAAACACTCCCCAAATAGATCCCGAGAAGAAATAGATCCCTATGAATGAGGATTTAGAGCTGTTTCTAGCTAGCTTTGAGATTGCTCATGCAGAACAGAACATTCCCAAGGCTGATTTCTAGAGAACTCCAAAGCCACAGGTTTGTGGGAAGTTGCTGGAATTACTGGGAGAAGTCGAGCCGAGAAGAAAGGCCAGTTTTGGCCTATTCAAGGAAAGGGTCTGCAAACACTTTGGCCTCTTGCCAGAGCTATGTAGGCAAACCATGTGGCAGATGGGAAGAGAAAAGCAGGAACTGTTTGGACGTTTTGCAGTCCATACATAAAGTCTGTTGAAAATGCGGCTGGTAGGCTCTGTGGATACAGGGGCAAAAAATATTTCAAACAGAGAAGTCAATACGGTCAAGTAAAATAAGCAACAGAAGTAGGTCTGTCATCATATTATATTAGACACAAATGAACACAGAATTATAAGACTATACAAAAAGCCATGCTGGATCACACCCAAATTCATCTAGTCCAGCTTCTCAATTCCCACAGACACAGAGATATACCTAGAAAACCTACAAGCAGGGCATGGAGGCCAAAGCTGAAGTCTCCCAGTTGTTTCCTTTTATCAACTTGTATTCAGAGAAGCCTGGCGTGATCTTGTCCATGGGGTCGCGAAGAGTCGGACTCGACCGTAGGACTGAACAACAACAACCGCTAAACACTGTGTAAGTAAACATTTAGCCATGATGGCTAGTAAATGCAACCCAATAACCTAAAATCCAATTAGTGTGGGTATGACCAGTGGTGACCAGACCAATTGCATGAACAAATGCTCAAAGCAGGACAGTTACTTTCCAGTTCAGTCATAATACAAAACCATGGTTTCTTTTAGTTTTGCTTACTTTGTGAAACCAGGATCAGGCTTGTAGGTGATCATTCAAACCCCTAGAACAAATTTAGAGTCCAGTGGTACCTTTAAGACCAACGAAGGTTTATTCAACGTCAACAAAGGTTTATTCAAGGTATGAGCTTTCGTGTGTATGCACCCTTTTTCAAATACATTGGAATGGGAGGTAAGGTTCAAACTTATAGCCAGAGAATGAACAGCAAATTAACATGCAACATGATGAAGATCAAGATATGCAAAGTGAAAGCTAAACAACAATTTCGTTTTGTTCAACTAAATAACAAGTTAAGGTTATAAGGTCAACAGCTGTAAAGCAATAAATATGTCAAAATAGCAGATAAATGTCCAAAGGCGTCTTTTCTAATTGTGAGAAGTGACTGGGAATCTTAATTCTCCCCTCTCAGCCCTCCACGCCAGCTTCAAGACATGGTTTCAGATTCCATTTTTATGTACTCTGACTAACCATTGTTGTTCCGGTGATCACACAAATGTCAGTCCCTTAATTAAATTATTGATTTGTGTGATTTTATTTCTTTATTTGATTTATACCCTCCCTTTCTCCCCCATGGGGACCCAAATTAGCATACATTGTTCTCCTCTCCTACATTTTATCCTCACAACAACTTTGTGAGGTAAGTTAGGCTGAGAGTGTGTGGCTTCAACCTGGGAAATTTCTCACCTGTGAAGGCAGGGTGTTTGGGGAGGAATTTCACCTAGATCTATGGCATACCATAGCGTCTGTCTTCAAAAGCTGCCATTTTCTCCAAGGGAACTGATCTCTACAGTTTGACAATCAGTTATAATTCCAAGAGAACTCCGGGTCAGACCTGGAGGTTAGCAACACTAGAATCAGGTGGCAGAGGACACTCTGAAAAACTAACATGATTGAATGCTTAAAATCAAGGTTGCCAACTGCAGCTTGAAAAGTTCCTGGCAGTGGGAGGAATTTGGGGACAGGAGGGAGCTCGGTGGGGATGTGGTATCAATGATTAACATAAGAACAAAAGAAAAGCCAATGTTGGATCAGGCCAATGGCCCATCTAGCCCAACACTCTGTCACACAGTGGCCAAAAATACCAGGTGCCATCAGGAGGTCCAGCAGTTGGGCCAGCAGATTCCATTTTTATGTACTCTGACTAACCATTGTTGTTCCGGTGATCACACAAATGTCAGTCCCTTAATTAAATTATTGATTTGTGTGATTTTATTGTGGCTAATAGCCACTGATGGACATCAGCTCCATATGCTTATCTAATTCCTTCTTGAAGCTGTCCATGCTTGTAGCCACCACCACCTCCTGTGGCAGTGAATTCCATGTGTTAATCACTCTTTGGGTGAAGAAGTACTTCCTTTTATCTGTTATAACCCAACTGCTCAGCAATTTCATTGAGTGCCCACGAGTTCTTGTATTGTGAGAAAGCGAGAAAAGTACTTCTTCCTCGACCTGCTCTATCTCATGCATAACCTTACAAACCTCGATCATGTCACCCCTCAGCCGTCATTTCTCCAAACCAAGCTAAAGAGCCCCAAGTGCTTTAACCTTTCTTCATAGGGAAAGTGTTCCAGCCCTTTTATCATTCTAGTTGCCCTTTTCTGCACTTTTTCCAATGTTATAATATCCTTTTTGAGGTGTGGTGACCAGAATTGCATACAGTATTCCAAATGAGGTCGCACCATTGATTTATACAGGGGCATGGGGGTGGGTGAGACTCCAGTGTGAATCTTCTGGATCAAAATTTATTAGCGAATTTCAGATTGTGTAACTTATTCTGAACAAATCCTGGACACATGGCTAGCTTAATACATAGTCTTATATCAGTGTGATGCAGTGGTTGGAGTGTTATACTGAATTCTGGGAGACCCAAGTTTGAATCCCCACTCTGCCATGGAAGCTTGTTGGGTTATTTATTTGGCCAAAATGCTAGAGCGTCACTGCATAACATGCCTTGCGTGATGATGTCACTTCCGCATGATGTCTTCATGCCAATGAGGTCGACATGAGAGGGGGCTGTTTGAGGGTGGGGTTTCCCCCACGACCCAGCATGGAGCTCTCAAAATCAGGGAAATCCCTACCCCAACCAGGGGTCTGGCAACCCTACCACAAGGCCTGCACCCATCATGAGGCCTGCAGTGAAACAAAATTCATGGAGGATTGGGATATTAGTGGTTACTAGCTATGGTGAGTAAAGGGAACCTCCACATTCAGAGGCAGTCAACCTCTGTATCTCAGTGCCAGGAGGCAACATCAAGGGAAGGCCTTGGCCTCTATGCCCTGTGACTGAACCTCCAGAGGAACTGGCTGGTCACTGTGTGAGACAAGATGCTGGATTAGATGGACCACTGGTCTGATCCAGCAAGGGTCTTCTTACATCCCATTAAGGAGTGCCCAACTTCTAGGCATTTGTGTTTAGGATCAGAGTGCAAAGAGACTGGGATTTATTTACAAAATTCCAAGTTTAGCTTAAAAATAAAGTTGCTGTCTGGTGCTGTGGTGCTCATTCCTTTCTATCAGTTATTCAGGCCTGTGGCATATTTTCTCTGGGGAACATTTGGGGAGGTGGAGAGGGAGTTCACAGCAGGACACACTCTTGGATGTATTTAATATGAAAACTTTAAAAATGCATCAGACCACTTCTTGTAGCTACTTTTTACACACTTCCTCATGGAGCAACATCTTGCAGGGTCGATTGCTGAAGCCTATTCCAAAATTGAACTGTATGTATGTATAGGCAGACGAGGGCACAATCCCATCTTGTTTCACCCAGGACAAAACCTGGAAAACATCTTGTTTTTTTCTCCCTTTATGGCATTTTGGCTGCATGAGAGCCCCCCCCCCATTGGCACCAGGTGCCATCAGAAGGTCCAGCAGTGGGGCCAGGACACTAGGAGCCCTCACACTATTGACCACCCCCCAAGCACCAAGAAGACAGAGCATCACTTGCCCCAGAGTCCCTATCTATACCTTGTGGCTAATAGCCACCAATGGACCTCTGCTCCATATGCTTATCTAACTCCCTCTTGAAGCCATCCATGCTTGTAGCCGCCGCCACCTCCTGTGGCAGTGAATTCCATGTGTTAATCACTCTTTGGCTGAAGAAGTACTTTCTTTTGTCTGTCCTAACCCGACCACTCAGCAATTTCATGGAGTGCCCACCAGTTCTTGTATTGTGAAAAAGGGAGAAAAGTACCTCTTTCTACCATGTTCTACCACTGAGCCATAGACCTTCCCCAATAGTTTTGAATGTGGATAGTCTGATTGCTTTGATCCATATTAAATTCTGTTCTGTCATGCATAGCAAGAGTTGAAAGGGGAGGAGGCAGCAGTTGATCCTTATACCCTTAGTGTACACAACTAAGGGTGCTGGTTTCCTCAGTAACCAAGAGAGATGAAAAAGGCTGAGCCGTTCCTTCAGCAGCAAAGCAAAAGAGGGCTCCTCAAGCCTGAGAGCTAGTCCTCAGGAGGACTGTGCCCTAATATTAAGTTACTAGGTGGTGGTGGCAATACCACAGACTAATTGTGGGAATAAAGAGAGGCCTCGCTGAGTAGGAGACTCAGTACTGCTGTATAGCCAGTTTGGTGTAGTAGAAGGGAAAGGGATTGTAAGCCGCTCTGAGACTCCTTCGGGTAGTGAAGGGCGGGATATAAATCCAATCTCCCCCTCCTCCTCCTCTTCATCTTCTTCTTCTTCTTCTTTCACTCCCACATGGGCAGAAATGGGGCTCGCAAGTCTTGTTTCCCCACAGATGAACTGGACAAGAAGTATGAACTGAGAGTTATAAGTGATGATGAAAGAGCAGTGTGTTCTTTTTTCCCACCTGGCCTGAAAAACCACCCAATGTCTGAACCTTACTTTCTCACTTTTTAAAAATAAAATGAACTCTGCCACATTTTGAACAATTGGCTAACAGATGCTCTAGCTGAACTTTGAAACAACACTCCTGTTTCCTCCTACAAAAATTATTTAAACCATTCACTTTCTGTATATTAATTAACTTGATTCTCAAAGCTTTTTTATGCAAAGTAACACAGAATTAATGACTTGTGAACTCGCATTCTGCTTAATCGTACCGTGCCTCCGCAGCCTCTGCCTCCGTTTTGCCATCCTTTATGTCTGCCCTAAAATGCTTCTCTCCAGCTGAAATTGCTCACCAAATGACTGCATTGCACATAACCCAAGTAATAAAGAGCTGGCAGACGTCACCCACTCATTAGGGTGACCAGCCACCTCATTGGCATTTGTTTAGTAATGATTGATAGGATATTATTAGAAAGTCTGGCCATAGGTTGGGGCATTTCTAGCAACTTGGCCCATTTCCGTTCATTGCTTATAGGCATCGAACTGGGAGGGAAAATAGCTATTGAGCCCATCTCTCTGCAAAAATACAAACGTGCTCATTAATGCAAAGAAGTCAATGGAATTCCGGAATGAGCAATCAGCAGAGAAAACGCCTGCATTTGGAAGCACACATAGAAATGTTTGCATATGCAAGAGAAATCATTTAAAAATATTAATTTCTCCCCAAGGACGGATTGGATTTCATTCCATTCCCAAACTCCTCATTTACAGATTGCCCAGTTGCAGTAAACTGTGCTCTGTGTACCATTGGGAGGGGAAACAGCTCAATTAATAGAACTTAGTTCAGCCAGGGTAGAAGAAAGATTGTTTTTAAATAACCAGGAGGTCCTAAGATATTATGCCTCAAGAAATGGGAGAGGATTGAGGAAGAAATGGGGGCTAAGATCAAAACTGCAAGAATCAGTCAACAATTTGCATTAGGGCACTGAGAGGTGTTTCTTCGTTGGGTTCCTAAAAGCCCAGTGGCCATAGGAGGAAAGAAATCTGGTTGCAGTCACTAGTCAGAGAACCAAGGGCTGCTGGGAAGTTGTACATCTTCTCTCCTGGCTGTGCCAGCAAAGAGGAGACATTCGCCTGGTCCCAGCCATTCGGGGAGTCCAGTCCCGCCTCCCTTCCTTGCCTCTTCACTCCTGCACTCACAATCTGATCT